>NC_134409.1:3650446-3950446 GCF_038048845.1 Mixophyes fleayi
ATAATGGGGGCACAGCACCCCCACATAAAATAATCAACATTCTCAGGGGGAGCGGCCCTCTGCTTCTTTCAGAATGGGTTCTGGCGTACCTGTGATCGCAAATTAACATTTGGGACGTTGGCAGTGTCGTTGGATCAATAGAAATAGACATTAGCTTTAAATCATCATCATCACCATTTATTTATATAGCGCCACTGATTCCGCAGCGCTGTACAGAGAACTCATTCACATCAGTCCCTGCCCCATTGGAGCTTACAGTCTAAATTCCCCAACACACACACACACACACACACAGAGACTAGGGTCAGCCAATTAACCTACTAGTATGTTTTTGGAGTGTGGGAGGAAACCGGAGCACCTGGAAGAAACTCGCGGAGAACATACAAACTCCACACAGATAAGGCCATGGTCGGGAATTGAACTCATAACCCCAGGGCTGTGAGGCAGAAGTGCTAACCACAGAGCCAACGTGCTGCCTTTTCTTCTTTCTTTTTACATTACCCGAAAACTGCTGAATCTTTCTATTTTTGTGTAGTTTGCATTAGGAAAAAATGTGGGTAATAAAAATAAATAAAATGACCATAAAATATTTCCAAAACAAATAACACCAGGATACTTTAATTCATGCTAGAATCTGGCGCGTAAATGATGGTAAGTTAGGCTTTAACTCTGACTAATAATGTTCGATTGTTCAAACCTGCATGACAGGTCCATTTAAATAAGAATTTTAAACCCTTAAAACAATTACTTTAATTTTGTTGGCTTAGTTTATGCCTCAACTTCTATTGTCTTCATGTCTTGTTCTGTGATCCTAAATACACTATCACGGACTGGGTAGCAGTCGACGGCTGACTCACACCTGCTGGGTATCATCACCAAGTAATTTAGTACAGAGGATGAAACATTTAATATTGATAAGTTCTGTAATATAAATAATTGTAGCTGCTCTGATGGGATGTGTTACTAAGAGGAGAATATATTATATATGTAGAATGAGAAAATAAGAACAATTAACCACCTATCTGTGAGCTATTCAATGTGTCTAGTGACTTAACACGTAAGTAAAGTCACAATCAGACATTAACATATCAAATACATAAATATAAAATCATAATATAAATATATCAGAAGCAGTGTATTACTAAACTAAATAATATGCATGAAATAACGGTTTATATAAAGCTAAACATGTCCATCACACTCTATGTGACTCCTCTGCAGCAGCTTTCCATGTTATGGGAGAAGTGTTTCTCGAACAGGGCAGACACAGAGTGACTGACAGCTTTTCAGGGTTGTTGTGGAGAAATGCACAGCGTGGGTTGGATTATTCACACACAGGGCGAGGCCAGTAACTCAGTATCAGCCTTTCCCCCTGTACCAGATCCTATCACTGTCCTAAAGATGTGGTGGGAGCTTCAGCTGCCCCTAATGGCGGGGGGGGGGGGGGGGGAGTAGGGTAAGTACGTAACTTTGTGACATAGCTGCAGAATTAGTGTCATGGTTACACTCAACAATCTACTTTACATCCATGGTTCATATCTGAAAATGTATATTTTGGGCATCGGTTGTCCTTTAAATCATGGTTTGCCATATATATATATATATATATATATATATATATATATATATATATATATACACATATATATATATATATATATATATACACATATATATATATATATATATATATATATACACATATATATATATATATATATATATATATATATATATATATATATAATATATATACATGCAGCTCAATCACCATTGTGTTCTCCTTTAAGTCATAAACATTTCCATAAGGAAAACCCAGGGAACTGAGTCACCGAGTCTGGGAAAGAATCTGGGCACATCTGGAATTTACTCTTCCTGTCACATGCTTATCAATATGCAGAAGAAATGTTAGATAAACCCAGCAGGAATGCTAATATTTGGATCTCTGCATCCTCTCTGTCCCCTTCTCTGCACTCTCCTCTTGCTCCATCACTAGGTCTCTCTGCTGTTTCTCACATGTGGAGTCTTCCCGTGCAATGACGGAGAGGATCTGCATTTACCTTAAAGGAAGCAGCCGCCACATGACCAGAAGGATTCACACGATTCTGTTTACCAATGTCGGCATAACATGTGCAGGTCAGCGGGTACCTCTTTAAAGATATTCCCCAGACAAAATCATAGATTTCCTGATAGATATTGAGGCACGCAAGACGCACGTAAATTGCTTTTAATTAAAACTGCACATAAATCGGGCAATACGCACGTCCGTATTCAACAAGGAGCGGATGTGAAGATCCGTCTGGTGAGGAATACGGGTCTAGGTCCGCTCTGATCTAACAGACACTGCAGGATATGTCCTGTACATATGTGGAATATAAAGTCACAGAAGAATGCACAGAAAAAACTATTCAATTAATGTCACCTGTCAATAATATTATCACTGATGACATTATAACATTTAAAAAAGTTTTTTTTTCTATTTTTCTTTCTTTCCATAAAATACATTTATCAGGAAATTATTAATACATTGTTACAATTGCCCCTGATTACAGACACATGTTCTAGCTGTATACACAGCGTCATCACTAGTAATCAGCACTTACACCTGACCTGTAGCTGGTACAAGGGATTAAACAGAAAACACGTATCTTAGAGATGCCCAGACCTTGAATCGAAGCTCCAGCTCTGCACGTCCTTACTGTACACTGACTACGTGCATTCGTCCAGTCCCTCTCCCCGTTACACCCATGAAATCGTAGGCTGTAATAAGGGACCTTTGTGCTCGAAGATGAATTGAACGTTGCTGCGCTCACTGGCGTGTAGTCTGGTTCTGGGCATGCGTAAAGCGATTTTACGTAAAATATAGCATTTACATTCCTTAACGTATCAGGCCCTCAGTCTCTATTTTTAATGCCATTCTCTATGCACCTGATTGAGGGCTTGAATAAGGTAATATGTCCTCATACAGCACCAAGTTGATGTACTTTCAGGAAGTCGAACACATTACTTATAAAATGAAAAATACAATTATGATTTCCAAAGAAATTTTAAAAAATCCAAAACAGAAGTTCTCACTGCTGTAACACTGGTTCACATAACGGGAAACATAACCGTTTACTCTGTAAGAATCACTTAAAGAATACTTGTCCGTATTATAAAGCTGCACCTATGCTGGAGCTGTACAGTACACAGAGTCACATCGCTGACAGTGCTAAATATTTGGGAAGATAAAAATGTTTAGAGATCTTGGGTCCATTCACAATATGAAGTTGGTTACAGATCATGAACATTTAGGCTTTATTTTAAAACTGGACTCTGCCTCTTCCCGAAAACTATAAATCTTCCAGGGATCAAACATGTTTGGTTCAAAGAAATGTGATGGAGAGTAATTTAAATAATAATTTGGAGAAATACAGAGCAAGATGTTGCGCTTGGCTGTGACATCAGAGCCCAGCGCCACTCTAGCAGGGTAACGCCGACCTGGAGGACCAGCAAACGTCACCTTCACATGTAAGAAGCTGGGGCCTGCTTCTAATTCATGTCAGCAGCCGGCCAGGGAGAAATTTTTTGATTTCCAAGGCGCTCAGTTCCTGCCTGTCTACAGAAAAGAGGAGTGCTCAGAAAAGTTGTGTAAAATACTCCTAAACTATGGAGGTAAGAGCCCAGACAGCAGGCGGCCTTTGACGTGTTTCCACTTTTAGACTGTGTCTCTTTAGATTATTCCGCCTCTAGTTTGCAGCCACGTCTTCAAAGACCAGAAAGTAGGCTTGCACCATGGGCAGTCCACATAGGGACTGCAAAAATAAATCAGTTTCTGGCCCACATCTAATGCATGACCTTCAACGAATGCTTTCAGGATTGCTCCATTAATACGCGCTGAACTTTCCACACTGTCACAATAACCACATTAAAAACAAACATTTTACACCTTCTTATTACACAGTAAATCGAGCAGGACCCTCGGCTGACCTCAGAAATCCAGCTGCTCTTTATTAAGACAATAAATCTTTTTTTTTTACTGATAACTCTTTAAATATATCTTCTACTCTTTAATAAGTGTATCAATGTCTTGAACCCGCTGGTCTCCCCTGAGTGCTATCCATAGGCCTCTGGCAGGTATCAATGAAACAACAATGATATATTAATTAGAGGTCGTTCTAAATTAAATCAGTGAAGGTGGCTCCGTGAACTCTTGACCTTCCTCATTTAACATGTCTGGGTGATCCACAGCCTTTATACCGCTCCTTGGAGCCTGGTTACACATTCTCTTCCATTGATGAAAACTAATCAGAGGTGGATCGTGTGTCTTTCGCTGTCAGTGAAACTTGGAATAAGACGTGTTTGAATTTCATTTTGGCGGCTCAGCTTTGTATTCGGCTAATGGCAAATGTGCTCCCGACCTGCCCCCAAAGTCATTAGCCCCATCCATCCAGCTCTTGTGGGACGCGGAACGACTTTCTGAGAGCACATTTGGTTTTCATTTATTTCCATTTAACTTTCCAACATCCAGAACTTCTGAGATTGGAAGACGGTCTGTTCTTTCTCTTAAGTGAATAGTAATTGTTAAAGCATCAGGAAATGACTACGTCGTGGGGCTACGCGTATTTAATTAAGCATGTAACCGTTGTAGCTCAATCTGCCTGTCATACATGTGTAATGGCTCTATCAACACAATGTGTATTTCCATGTAAAGTCGTTTCATTGAAATGCTGCTTTGATTAATATTACATTCCAGCGTTAGTGAATACATAGCACATTAATACCATACGTTTTATATATATATATATATATATATATATATATATATATATATATATATATATACACACAGTACTCGGGGTTTATGGTCAGATGTGAGAGAGTGTGATCAGCCGTTATTATCATCATCATCAACATTTATTTATATAGCGCCAGCAGATTCCGTAGCACTTTACAATTGGGGACAAACAGTAATAAAATAATACAGGGTAATACAGACAGAGAGGTAAGAGGGCCCTGCTCGCAAGCTTACAATCTATGGGACAATGGTTTGCATATTTTTCAGCTAGAATGCAAAGGTAAAAGTATTCAATGGGCTGTATGATCAGTCACACAGCAATGTTGGTCAGAGGGTTGTTGTCTTGTGTTAGCTGTGTAGACGGTGGTTATAGGGTAACCTAGGGAGGGTAGGAGGTTGGTTGAGGAATATTATAAGCTTGTCGGAAGAGGTGGGTCCACCTCACTAATTATTTGAAAAAATAACTTTTGCACTTATTACATGTAGCACTAAGATGACAAGGAGAGAACATGAAGAGACATCCAGCAATATTTACACAATATAAAACTTACCAGAAGGTAGCCTAAGAGCCTCCCAAGTGGAACTACAAAGACCAGCACTCCCTGACAGCAGCAATGCTTTCTGCTGCAGCACAGACATGGGGTTATGTTTAATCTGCTTTTCTGCTGCTTCGTCTTTACCAACCTCTGTGATTCCATTATTACCGGGGGCAGGTTCTAGCTTCTAACTCATTATGCAGCTCTGAATATACTCCTGATTTCTCCCCAGAACTCTTCCTTCCTTACTGCCTCATGGCCCCGTCTATACTGACTGCTGCTTTCATGTACTGGAACCGTTTATTGTCATAATCCATAAATCACGTAAAGCACTTTCCCATTGTGTTCTCCTGTCATCACACCATCTGCAAATAATGTAATATGTGTTCTCTCCCTTCTCTGCCTCACTCTACTGCCACGTTTTCATCTCCTTCCAGACCTCATCTGTCCGTTGCAGATGTTACTTTCATGTCAGCGGCTTGTCTCCTCCTCCCACTGTCACTGTGAGGAGCACTGCTATCGTAGGGGAATGTCAGACACAAAAATATGGTCACCGAGCACCTCCTCCTGCGGGCACTGTGAGGAGCACCGCTGCACTAGGTAATGAGGGGAATGTTATACACACAGACATGAACTACCCGTCACACTGTAATATGAAACCCTCTCAATATCAGTTCTTTATACAATATAATCGCTGAGAAGAAGCATTGGCTGATGCACCTGATTGTCTCTCTCTATAGTTTGCAGCGGACAGAGGTGGTCAGAAGCGCAGAGAGGGCGCCGGTGTGGTTACGGCTTCTCCGGGGAACGCCGCCTCACTTTTTGGTTGAATGATTCTGGAAAACTTTATCTAATTTTTTTATGGAAAATAAAATCATTTAAATACTTTGACTTCTAATTTGATCTCTATGAATCTATTCAATATCAGCATGTGGAAGACATATCTGGATGTCGCTCCTCGGTACAGACAGACTAACACTGCAGCAATAATCCGGTTACATGTATGTGTAACGTGGGACTAGTTGTCCAGGAACTGGGTGTCTATAACATTTTAAAAACTAGTAAGAAAAGAAAAAGGTAAATAATTGCCGTCACTCAGCGATCATCATCATCATGATCGTTTAATGGTAACTCTGCAGCCCGGACAGATGGTATAGCATATACAAAACATACATAAATCCAGAACACGCACATAAAAGGTTGACGAAGAAGCTGCATATGTGAAATAGGTGGTAGAGAGGGCGCTGCCACAAGAGCTTACAGTCTAGAACAGTGATGGGCACCAGGGGTCCCTCAGCTCCTTCCTGTTTATTGTCAGATGTATTAGTTAGAGCGTGTAACACTTGTGATATATTATTACAGATCGGTGTCTCTTTCTCTGATTTAATCTATTGTTTTATCTTATTACTGAGATTAAGGGTAATGTGTGGCCTTTATGAAGGTTAGTGGGAGGCCTCTGACGCGTATCAGGGTGCTTATCATTGGTCGAGAGTAAGAGGCCTATTAGAACTCAGAGTGGACACGAGACTGACGCTGGTAGAACATGAGGGTGTAACATCAGGTGGGGGTAGGACAGGGTATAGCGGAGAGCTGGGTTCACACTTAGAAGACTGAAAGTTGGGAGAGTCTGGTCAGGCAGGTGAGGGGGTTCTAGGGTTTAAGTGGGGAGCAGCGCAGGAGAAGTTTTGGAGGGCAGAATGAGAGGTGGTCACTAGAGAAAAGGGGAAGGTCAGGGGCAGATATAAGAGGGCGTGAGGGAAAGTATCTTGTGTGTCCTAGGATGGATTATAACGGAATAGACAGTTGACAGAAAATCAGAAAGGATGAGGTTACAGTAGCCAAGGTGGGAGATAATGAGAGAATGAATAATGAATTTGGTAATGTCCAGAGTGTGAAAAAGGCGTATTCTGGCAATATTTAGAAGGAGGAGCTACATGACAGCGTGAGGGATTGGGTGTGTAAAGTAAAGGTGGGGTGAGGATCACTCCAAGGCAGCTGGCATAGCGGGCTAGGGAGAGTGTCATGTTGTCAATGGTGAGGAAGACTTGTGGGAGTGGGCAGATAACACAGCGATATAATCACTTACCTCCTCCTCCTACAGTCACTGTGAGGAGCACTGCTGCACAAGGTAATGAGTGGATTATCATACACACAGACAAGATTATTAAGCTCCTCCTCATAGAGTCACTGTGTGGAGCTCTGCTACCCAAGCTACCCAATTTTTAAATGTAACCTATATATTCCAGATACCATCTTTACCTAGTTGTATTACTTTGCTAACTGCTCAGATCACTACAGATCACTGTGTATATGACACCCACACACATGAGAAGTGTGTCCATTAGACTAAACGCAGTTAAAATCATGCGGGTGAGTGACTTGCCAAAGAACCTATTATCTGTGGATTCCTGGAATTTCAACCAATGGGAGCAGGAAGGGGTTGGGACTTATACACAGTTATAAGTCAGTGCAGACAGGATACAGTTCTTCCTGCTTCTGGATTCCTCCCTCCCTATCTGCAAGTTTATGGGCAGTATTAGTAGTTGTTAGTTGGTTAGAGTAGGAGAACAGTGCAGTCGGTAACTGGGCATATGGTGCTCGGGTGATCTTGTCATAGGTCACTACCCCTCTGTGGTTATGGTGTTATACCATGGTTGGTCCGTATGTTAGGAGGTCCATTGGGCCAGTTTTGTATGGTTTATACTGGCGGAGTTAATAGGGGGCGTAGTCTTGCCGTTGGACTTGATCTTAGCACCGGCCAATAGATAAGGTATGATCCTGGGTTGGTGGTACTATGGTCTGACCTTTCCACCTTATTGGTTTTGCGTTCCTGACTGCCCTGCTCTCCTCCGCCTTACAGTCCTATTAGTTTAAATTTAATAAATACCGTCATTCATTACAACTTTAATTTGGTGTCCGTGTTTTTATTTGGTTTGTTAAAAGGTTATGTCACAGTGTGTGTTATTTGGGGAAAACTTCCCCGCTATGCATTTTAACAGGCACACACACACATACATACAGACACACACACACACACACACACACACACACACACACATAACATATACAGGCACACACACACACACAGGCACACGCACACACACATAACATATACAGGCACACACAAACACACAGGCACACGCACACACACATAACATATACAGGCACACACAAACACACACACACACACACACACACACACACATACAGGCACACGCACATACAGGCACACACACATAACATACAGGCACACACAAACACACACACATACAGACACAAACACACATACAGGCACACACAAACACACACACACACACACATACAGGCACACACACACACAAACACACACACACACACACACACATACAGACACAAACACAGAGACCTCAGGGTCCCTTACATCTGCACAAAGAAGCATTTATATTAAGGTCCATAAACTGAAAGAGAATCCACCACCGGATACAATTAATCAGCAGTGAGTGATAAAATCAAACTCTCCAAATCCACTCTCAATGTATCTCTTCACCACGACAATTGCAGAGCGAGCGTTATCCCTAGAAGAGAGGGGCTTTTGTCTGACTTGTCTGCTGCAGGATATGAGACCCCTTAGTGATGTCTGTGGTCTGATACGTATCTTATGGGAAGAGATGACTAAATACCACTGAGGGGGTGAACCTCCTAAATCTTTGTATTGTGGGGGTCATAGAGCAAAGGTTGTACAATACTGGAAACAGAATCTCTTTCATTTTCTATCTGCCACAAACTACGAGAGTGAAGGATGAGCCTCATTCTCAGTCTCCCTCTCATTATAGTGATTTGTCGCCGTCTCGATATCTTACAATAACACTTGTGTGTAGTCTGCACCCAGCAGGTACTATCTGTACAAATAACCTGACATATGTGAGTAACACAACAATGATTCCCAATATCATGCTGTACTCTTTATACCAGCAAACCAGGGACACCACCGACCCTGCACTTCCACCGCTGTGATTTAGTACACGTACGTCATGTGAATAGAGAACACACGCAGGTAAGGACACCGCATGATGGACAGTCAAGGTTTGCAATTGCTTAAGCTGGGTACACACTACAGAAATTTCGACCAACTTTTTATGCCGAGCGAGGGGAATGGAGGCCCCCTTAGCCCAGGGGCCTCCATTCCCTTAATCCGGCCCTGCATACAGGTGACAATTTTGTTATCTAAGACAACATTGGCCCAAACATGTATGTGTGTGGGGCTTCATCCATCACTAAGGAACATTGACCAAAATGGAAAGCTGTCTGAATGTTAATTGTTCCTGCCAGAAAATGTAGTTGGCCTTGATTGCTATGTGCGGGAAGCCATCAGCTGACAGGACTAATGGAGATTTATAAGAGCCACCATTCAGTCTGATCGGTGGTCAATATATCTGTCTAACTTGGCCACCAAAATTATTGGCCAACTTGGATCCAGAGTCATCGCTGGAGGGCTGCTCTATCCTGTCATTTTTCCTGTGGCTCCTCTTTAAAGGGGGGTGGGGTGGTGAGAGGAGGTCCAGTCCCATCCCACAATCGGCTTGTTATTGGCCCTCCTGCAACACACCGTGGGGTAAATGTATCAAGCTGAGAGTTTTCCAGTGTGTTTGAAAAAACAATCAGATTCTAGCTATCATATATTTAGTACATTCTACAAAATGAAAGCTAGAATCTGATTGGTTGCTATAGGCAACATCTCCACTTTCAAACCCGCCGGAAAACTCTCAGCTTGATACATTTACCCCCTGGTGTTTGTCAGGGACTGTGAAAGAAACTAGAAACCCTGGGACTCTGGCTAAAGTAGGGAGAAGCTTGGGAAAATTTCCCTAGTAGATGGTAGTTGCGCCTTTAAGATAGAAGTGATGACAAATGATTCTGTGCGCTTTGATCATAAGGAAACATTCGGGGTAAAAGGGTTTTTAAAATATTTAGATCTTTCTTTTTGTGAGATTAATAATCACTACAAGGTTTACACCGTCTTCTTGCAGCTGAGTGTCCAGTCCAGCATCAAAGATCTCTGCAGAAGGCCAAATATATCACTTTATAACTTTAAAACAACAGTAGGATATTTTGGATTGCTACAGGGGAGTGAAATACCATAAGTTGCTGAAGCGCTGATTACTCAGAATATCATTCTAAAGTTGCTCACTACATACCCCCATACTCCTGTCAAAGACTGCCCCACATCCGTAGTCAATTAGCATAATTTGTAAATATGCGATAGTGCAAATGCTGTTTTGTAACATGTCTACATTGATAACATTTAATAGAATGAACAAAGTTTCATCTTAAAAGATGATAATAATCAAGGCAGAGAACAAAGCAATTAACATTCTTGTTAATATGTAACAGTTTTGTCTAAAATATTAAACATTAAATTACAGCAGGGAATCTGGTTAGTATCCAAACGGGGGAGAAGCCCCATAACGAAATATTGAACTGCAGGGCTACCTACTTTGGAAAGATGGCCGCCATCATTGCAGAAGTGTAGCCCGGTTTACAGACGCCCTCTGAGAAATTTGCGTACCGTGTTGCAAGTTCTGCCGATCTAAAAAAACAAACACAAGATCGAAGGGAGTCAAAACAGAGAGAGAAATTCTATCAATCTAATATATAACATCCATAATAAGAGAACAGTAACATATCTACATATAAGAAGAGGTAACATTATTCCCAGACCTTGTGATCATAGTGTGCTACATGAAAAAACAGTCAGTATTTACCTTATGTGCAAAACAGAATACTAAATTGCACCCCTTGTATTGTAACATGGTTTTGTCCAGGAGACTGAAATAAGAAGTTTCTCAAGTTAAGATCCTTAATGAATCAGGCCCCAGATCTGGATTTGTACAGCATCATTGTAGACACAGATGAAGCAGGCCTTTATTTCAGAAGCCACTTGATTCACTAATTAACAACAATAAGATATAGATCAGACTTATTGTGATGAAGTGTATGGAGAAGCACTGTCACATGGTTTCATATTTTCAGTGTAGCAGTAAAGTCTACTCCATCTGTAAGAGTGCCAGAGGAGGCTCGTACTGCGAATGCTGTGGCCATGGATGAAATAAATCTGTCTGGCTCCAGCATTTAGTGAATGGGGGAAAGTCTGTGGCGAGTGAGTCAGTATCTGGCAGCGGTATATGTCAGAGAGATTCTTCTGTATTATTGTCACGTACATACATAACAGCAGATAGGGTTACACTATTATTACTATTCCCCTGTACAGCGTGTTATGGGGAGACAAGGAAGAACAGCACAGACTCGCTGCTGACAGCTGGAATGT
Organism: Mixophyes fleayi; assembly: GCF_038048845.1. Classification (NCBI taxonomy): domain Eukaryota; kingdom Metazoa; phylum Chordata; class Amphibia; order Anura; family Limnodynastidae; genus Mixophyes; species Mixophyes fleayi. Next base: position 3,662,064 of record NC_134409.1, read on the forward strand.
ATCTACAAACGTTTGCTTGACAGATGCGATGTGATAGGAAGACACAAACAGGGGCTAGCGTTACGGTAAGGTGGAACGTTCTTTAAAGTAGTGGAATTTAGCAATTAAACCATCAAACAGAATTACCAGCGGTGTCGTATCCTTCAAATATTTGCATTTCAGTTAGATCAGAAGATGAACACTGATTATACCATAGATTCGGTTACAACACATTGAAATCAGGAAATTGAATTTGATATTTTGGGGGTGAATGTTGCGTGGGCTATTAATTAAATAATGTGGTGAGTGTGAGGGGCTATAAATGTAATGGGGGTATGGGCTATACACATGTAAGTGAGAGCTATTAATTTATTTTTTTTGATGGACTATTCATTTAATACTGGGGAGGTTTGGGTGCTTTTAATTATTATTATCATTTATTTATATAATGCCACCAATTAGGGTCTCTCACCCAGGGCACCAGAATTTCTAGTTACGATTCAGTATGTACGAGTTGAGTATGAGTTTTTCTACCTAAGCACTGTGCACATGTAACGTCCAGTTTAACACAGGTTTTGTGGCTCTTTCTCCTACATCCAAGATGTGGTTTTAATGGATATTACTGAATGGAGAAAAACCACAGCCGTCATTAAACAGTTTTATGGTGGATACACCTGGGCGTTTAGCTGTCCGTCCATGCTCCATCCTTTTATGGAACTTTGTTCCGCACTTTACCAGGGGAACATTCTGCAGTTTTGTGGCTTTTCAAAAGTGGGTGCATGTCCTTCATTTAAATAGTCATTATAAAACAAAAAAAAAAACCCCACACAAATAAATGTAATTTCCCAACTTACAACATATGTTCTTATTTCAGCACCTCCAGGATTTTCCAATATGATAATGTAGCATGGATAGAAGGGGGAGTGGCCACAGCAAAATGGGATGCGGCTGTGGGACTGCCCTCATATAAAGCGTTTCTGGGTCCAGATCTGGAGATACTCACTTGCCCATTTGATAAACTATGTCCCACTCTCCCCGGAATGGGCAATATTCGGAATCTTGCCAGCAGAAATTAAGGTGACCAAGGGTTGTAGAAAATGACTACTTGCTATTTCGGCGGCAGTTAGGAAAAGTGTTCTGCAGGTCTGGGCCCAGAAAGAACCACCTACACTATCACTATTTAGACAAAAACTTTACCATGTCTTCCGCATGGATTGGATAGAATCCTCTTTACAAAAAGAAAGCAGAGTTGAAAATTTCTTTAACACCTGGGAAAGCCTAATAGACCTTTTACCGCAAGATATACGCATACAAATTTGGAAAAGGTTTCATAATACAGGATGGTATGAATTACGTATGTGTGCCAGAGACCCGCCGATCGAAAATCTGTCTTCTGAATAGTTAGTTTTAAAAAGGGGAGGAGGGGTGCTGGCCTGCGTCCTCGTGCCTATACATGTACTTACCTGTTCCTTAAATGCCTTCAATTCAAAGGAAAAAAAGAAAGAGAGAAAAAAAAAAAAATGTGCTCCAAATTCTGTAACTTTTTTGTGTTTATTGTGGAACTAAATGTATCCACTGTGCTTACTACTTTTTGTTGTCAATCTCATAAATAAAAGTGTTAAAAAATAAATAAATGGGATGCGGCCATGAACAACAGATGGGGTATGACCACACGCCCCTAACACTCCACCTGTGCACCAAGGGCAGATGTGCCTGGTACCCGTTTAGACTTTTCCCTAATTTTACACTTTCCTGGATTTTACGGCAATTTTACTAGTCCCTTAAAACATAAAATGGAGGTCTGACTGCACAGAGTATGCATTTCCTGCACGTCAATAATGCAACAATGTTACCCATGCACAACCTGCCCGAAGCCACTTAGCAGACAGTTTGGAGCTGCAGTGATACAGGACAGCGAGGGTTAAATCCGCAGTATAACGCAGAAAACATGTTCATCATTATGTCACAATACAGAACTGTTTATCCTTACAACTAAAGATGAAATCTCAGTGATCCATTAAATACCAAAGGCCTGGACAGATACTCTGCTATGAAGTGTAACGAGACCTGTAATTTTGATTTATGGCAGCAAAGGAGTAATAGACCCAGCTGCATTTTATTTAAAGTACAGTATACAGCAGCACCTGTAATCAGTCTCAGTCACGCTCCCCCATTCATGGGAAATAACGGACGGCCTGGAGTGTGTTTATGTATAAAAGGAAAAGTCCTCCGCTGTGTCTGTTGCGTTACAAAGTTTCACCTGAAATATTACATGTCTTGTTCAACCTGCTGTGGGCTTCTCCTAATTATATATATATACACACACATACAAGTTAACCCGTGCATGATACTCATGCATTCTAGTCAAATCAAGCTACTTAAGGTGTTAAAAAGGTTCTTGTCATGCATTTGGGCCATAGCCCAGGCCTCAACCACCAACCACTCCCCACTGTCACCCCCGGCAACCACCAACCACTCCCCACTGTCACCCCCAGCAACCACCAACCACTCCCCACTGTCACCCCCGGCAACCACCAACCACTCCCAACTGTCACTTCTCCTTCAAGAAATATATATATATATATTTTTTTTAAAAATCTTTATAAACACTTTTAACAATTAACAAATTAAATTAACAAATTAAAAACATCTTAGTATACCAAATTTTAGCCCTTTCTGAATTTTTTTTTCCACACACACTAAGAATTTAGTAGGTCAGTGTATAACTCCGCCCAGCAGGTGGCGCTGCAGCTTGGTTTTATTTTTTCCACACACACAGACAGACTAACACACGCCACTAGACATTTATATTATAGATATCTCACAAATTTAAGGAATCTACCACATTCTGCCTACGTGAGTGGGGATGGGGCTAATTGCATGATCCTGGCACTACCCTCTGCTGTAATAGAACGGAATTGGTACTGTTTAGCAGAGGGGTGGGGCCTAAACATGCAATTCACGTGGCCACGCCCCCAATATACGTCCCTTCCCAGAGGTGTGATCTCCAAAGTTGGTGAGTATGAGATATATATATATATATATATATATATATATGTAAATATATACAGTGTTTTTTTTAAAGAAAAAAGGTGTCGGAACTCACGTCATGTAGTCAATCACTGTACACACACCCACACACGTCAGTTGTGTAAGGAAACATAACGGTTGCCGTCTGCAGTAAGCTCTCAGCGCGCCACCACATGACCAATCACAAGCTGAACAGCGCCATCACAACCAGCGCGGACGATGTACGCATGCATCAGACTCGCCACACAAGCAGCCGCATGCACCGCTTTAATGATTGTGCCACCGACCTGCTACGCTCGACAGCGCGATTCAAGTCCACGTGGACCAAACATCAAATGTTCAAAAGTTACTTTTAAAACTTGGAAAATCCGTTGAAAAAAGGTGCTGAAACCAAGTTCTGAGAGTTCTATGACAAAAAAAGCACTTTATATATATATATATATATATATATATATATATATATATATATAAAAGCTAATGCAGCCAATGTTTCAGTATAATTTCCATTTGAAGTCGACCCGTTATGCAGGTTTGAAATATCGAATATTAGTGGTACAGCCTGAGTAGAAACCTATTTGCAATGTGGAGGTATTAACACAGGTGTTTTTCTGTGTGTGTGTGTGTGTGTTAGGGAATTTAGACTGTAAGCCCCAATGGGGCAGGGACTGATGTGAATGAGTTCTCTGTACAGCGCTGCGGAATCAGTGGCACTATATAAATAAATGGTGATGATGATGATGATGATTGCTGGGGGAAAATCAGTGATACCCTCCACCCCCACCTTCTCTGTTTCAAAAATATATCAGGCATTATATAAAGTAGCTGTTGGTGTGACACTAAGCGCCATTTATGGAAGTGTAAAACGTTCTTCTGTAACGCCACGTGTCAACTTGTGCAATCATTTTTTACAAGCAGGTTTACGGATTCGTGTCCACCATGTCTGTCATCTGATAAACAACTCACCATGTGGGGTGACACAGTCTTCTATCATCACTGACTAAAGCGTTTTACTCAGAAATTCACAGAAAATCTCTATAATCTGGCAATGTTCATCCATCACCGATGCAATTACACGCAGGCACAATTTTATGCATCTACTGCTAAAGTATGTAGGGTCTGATTACCTGAGCCGCAGGTGAGTGGGTGAAGATTAGCAAATGGTTCACCAAGATCCGTACGTTTTCTTATAGAAAGATCTACAAACTCACATTAATACACAGAGCTACAGCCACCACTAAGAACCATTTCTTCCCCTTGTATAGCGTATCCCCATATGAAACAATATCTAATAGTTGCGTTAGCTGCCCTTGGAGTTTATACCAAGTAACGTTGGGAGAATGACGTGCTGGGGGTGGCACAGAAGGATGATGCCCATTAGAGGCGCTGGCACAGCAGAGGATGGGTCTCTTCGTTTCACCATGTCATAGATCTATCTTTCTATAAAAGTAGAGACATCTGTTAAGATGACCACAGGCAGCTGATCCCTAGTAGCAGGATCAATACCATGCTCGGTCAATCGGTGGTAACAACCATGCACAATTTAAGTTAAATATCAATTGGGGCCGTTGGTCATTTTGGCCCAAGTTGCTGGCAGAATATCGGTCATGCTAACATTAGTCAATGGTTCCCATTGTTGTCTCACAGCGCTGGGGTCATGAACCTTATCTGTATGGAGTTTGTATGTTCTCCCCGTGTTTGCGTGGGTTTCCTGCAGGTGCTCCAGTTTCCTCCCACACTCCAAAAACATACTCCTGGTTAATTGGATGCTGACCAAAATTAGCACTAGTCTGGGCGTGTGTGTGTGTGTTAGTAAATTTAGACTGTAAGCTCCTATGGAGCAAAAACCGATATGAATAACTACACATTCTCCATTAAGCGCTGTGTGATAAGACTGGCGCTTTATAAAAAATAGACAATAATAATAAAATAGCTTTTTCTTTTGAGCCTACTTATGTATTTTTCTGTTATGTATTTATATTACCAGGAAGTAATGTGTATATTTGTTACCCTGGCATAAAGCACAAAGCTGCTCTTTGGATATAATTGTATCCAATGCAGAAATTACATATCTTGGGGCCATTAAAACAAACAACTTCCTCCAAGACGTAAATACAAGGCTTACCCAGAGGGAAACTAGGAAGACAAACAATGTATTCAGCAAACCTTACAGGATTGTGATAAAGACACAATGTGATGTTTATGAAACAACTGCACACATATTATACACATAAAGGTACACTGTACACATAGCTGAGGGTCTGCATGTTACAACTCATCTCAAAGGACTTTTAGTGAAATATTTTATCTCTTGGGATGCCATAAACATTTGGAGTAGTGCAATAAAAGTTGGATTTTCCGGCTTGCGGCTGACGAAACGTTTTAGCACCTCGGCAGAATTAGATCAGTTTATAAATTTGAATGTGTTGCTGTCACACATCAATACGCTGGTACAATAAAATATACAAATAGCAGCTTATTGCTGATAAGAACGTTTCCATTACAAGGTTATAAATCCATCATAAAGCGTTACAAATACATTGCCGACTCGCTAATCTGGACACTCTGCCACATTCGCGGCTGGAGTTACTATCAGCCAACATTACCACTGCTGTGGCAACACTATCATGTACTACGTGTCTCAGAGGAAGTGTCACATCCCAGTTATATTTAAAGGAGGATATACATAGAGCTCAGTGCAAACCTGCTGGTTACAACCGGTACTGCATATTTACATTTTACTTTTAAAGTCAACACAATGTTTGGTATTCACATTATGGCCTGTAATTTTTATTTTCACTAAAATATTGACTATTTGCTATTGCGGAAAATGTGCCTCATTTGCATAAATAAATACAAAGTCAGAAAGACAGTTACAGCGCCACCTAGCGGGAATCGTGACTCAAATTAAATATTTTTGTGATAAAATTGACGCCTCACTCAACAATGGGAGTACTTGCGTTTTACTCTAAGTTTCATCACATATTTTGAAATACAATTAATGAAGATAGAAATCATCATCTAAATATCATTATTTAATACAATTATTTAAATCTTTGTGGAGTTTGTATGTTCTCCCTGTGTTTGCGTGGGTTTCCTCCGGGTGCTCCGGTTTCCTCCCACACTCCACAAACATACTGATAGGTTAATTGGCAGCTAACAAATTGACCCTCGTCTGCGTGTCTGTCTGTGTGTGTGTATGTTAGGGACTGTACGCTCCAATGGGGCAGGGACTGATGTGAGTGAGTTCTCTGTACAGCGCTGCGGAATTAGTGACGCTATATAAATAAATGGTGATGATGATGATAATGATGATTAATGTGTAAAATAAGCCGTTTCCCCCACTTAATAATACAGTTTCTGCATTTTGTCAGTATATAGAATAATATATATTTAGAGCGATTATCTATAAATAAATAGATTACAAACAACATTTATCTGTAAAACTTACACTACACCACAGCAATCAATTAAAAACTGTCTTTGTTTAATTTGCGCTAAATATTTATAAGCTAAGCTGCTGATTGGTTCTTGTTGCACCTATTTAAAATGTCAATAAATGACCATTTGTCACTAGGCAGCAATAGCTCGTGTAGGAGGGAAACAAGAGATACAGAGGCTGATTCATGTACGAACGCAAATCATGTTTTAATAAGGAACTCGGGTGCAGTTCTGAACATATTAAACTCCAAACATATCTCAAGATGCGTTTCAACTGCATATGGGCAAAAGAACACTCTGTCTAAACATTACTTCCCGTAGACAGACAGAACAGACTGTGCAATATTAAGACACAGCAGGATGCATTTAAAACATTTTATATTATAAAATAAATGGACGTTTAACAGCATAATCATTATTAAAAATATATATTTTTTTACATTAAATACATAAATCAGGATGTTGTGAAATGCACACTGTACATACAATGTGTTCTCATAGTCTCTCTTACTTACATACACGTGATCTGTGCTACCTAGTGGCACGCATACTTGTCGTCTTTAATACAAAGACTATGTCGTGTCAGTCATCACTATCAGTCGGCACTTACACCATACTGGCCAACTCTCCCTGAACGTCAGGGAGACTCCCTGAAATAGGGGTGATCTCCCTCACTCCCTGAAGAGTCTGGCATTCTCCCTGATGCTGAGCCAGTACAAGACGTGGTTGGCTTTGCCATCTGTGGCATGATGACACAGTTCAGAAATTGTGTCCATGTATCGATGTCTATGGAGGTGGCCATTTTCATGGAGACCAAGATTTAATCAGACTGACAGATAAGACAACATGACTTCAATAATGGAGACAGAAATGTAAAAGACACTTCAGTCTCTAGAGATTCATTAGCTGCTTTTCTTTAATGCATAGTCGCCTACTCTCCCGGAATGTCCAGGAGACTCCCGCATTTCTGGGAGACCTCCTGGGAGAGCAAGGGCAACCTCCCGGTTCTCGCCTCCGCAATAGATAAGCGGTGGGGGGGTGTGGCGTAATGACGTAAATACTGTGTCATCTTAGCCCCGCCCCCTGCTGTAATTGGGCAAGTTGTGATAATCATTTAGGTGGTGGGGCCAAAATTATGCGATTCGTCAAGCCCCGCCCCACACGCCCACCTCCCTCGGGATCTCCCTGAAGTCAACGTGGAAAAGTTGGCAAGTATGACTTCACCTTCCCTGTAGCTGTTGCAAAGGATACGGTTGAAACTAAGCGCACGTATGAGAAACCCAAAACTTGAATCAGCCACATCTGTGTTGGCACGCCCTGGGTACGGTCTGGTGTTGGCATGCCCTGGGTACGCTCTAATTGTACATAGTCTACGTTAATGCGCCTCCATCCTCCTCTGTTCCGCCTCTCAAGCTGGAACAGTCGTATGTGTCATTTGTGTTTGGAAATGAATTACATTCAATTTCGTTCACTGGTGTAATGTCCTTTTTGGACCATGCGGAGAGCAATTTCACGCAGGATACGGCTCACGTCTGACCGTTCATCAAGATGTTCTGAATGTTCTTGTGTTAATGTGCCTCTAATCTGGCAGCAGTAATGTAGAATCTGTCATAACATCAGATTCATAGTGATCCAGTTCTCTCTAACCTGGGAAACTGCTCAAGGGTTAATCTGTATGTTGCCCATGTATACACACATGTTCATGCATGTTTGTTCATCAATAGCTGGGATTTGCTAGCACTCACGTATGACACAGATAATGCTACTAAGCTTTACTGAACAAGTCTTCAGACATGAAGACAAAGCACTGGTGATGTCAAGCGCTGGCTTCCATTAAAGAAGCGTGTGGAGTGAAGAGGTTTGTGGGAATACCATGATGAGCTTTTGGGAAGTGGTAACGAGGATCATTTCTGACAGTGGTTTCAGAGATTTGTTGTTAGAAGGAGAAATCTTGTCACTGAATGATTCACACAAGAACCACAAGGGGTGTGGTACGGCTGAAAATTAATTTGCGGCTTGTGAGAAGCAAGAAGCCCGGAGCGGCTTTGTTAATATGTGAGGAATGTGATGCAGCTTCTGTTCAGTCCCTGGCAGAGGAAGCCACTCCGGCAATCCCACTACAATCCTGAGTGACATTCACGAGCAATGTCAGCCAATCCTCCCAATAATTGTCCAAAACCAAAACATCTACAGTAAGGCGGCTCACATACAACACTTAAACCTGTCTTCACAAGCAAACGCGACATCGGAGACACACGCATGACGATCCTACAATGTGTCATATTAAATATGACAAACTTTTTATTTTCTTTTTACGTTCAATGTGCATCTACTAAGGGAGGATTAAACCCAAAAAGTGACTTTTCACCCATCAGCAAATGTGGAAAAATGCATCCTCACTGATACAATTAGTTGTATCCCAGTTCTGTTAAATGTGTCTTTAAATAATAGTGTTACAAATAATAGATCTATAGCCATTGTGGCGGTTGGAGGCTAACTGGCACTAGTTTGCAATCTGTTCATGTCCTGAAATTTAGGATTGTCCCAAAAAGGTTGGAAAAGTGCCCGACCACACCCAACTAATAGGGGGCTCAGTAGGGGGTCCAGTGAGAGGCCTTTCTGTGTACTGCAGGAGGAGGAAAGTCGAGACAGGACCAGTCGGAGATGGACAAGTATTTTTTCCCAAAAGGACTGGATTCTGCCAGACACGATCATCATCATCATTTATTTATATAGCGCCACTAATTCCGCAGCGCTGTACAGAGAATATTTGTCACTCACACCAGTCCCTGGCCCATTGGAACTTACAGTCTAAAGGAGGAGAGTCTGTGATTACAGAGTGCAAAGATTCCTACATTTGCCAGTTGTAAACGGGGGCGGGGGAGTTGGAGGATTTGGATGGGTCCCAGGTGCAAACGCAGGATTTGTAGAGGGGGGTTTCCACACCACACCGCCAGTGGGCATGACCAGCATGCATGGAGGTGTAGCTATAATATTAGACAGTGCTTAGCTGCTCTTCGACTCTTCCAATCCCCCATCATATACATGGGCAATGCTGCGTGTACTACTGTTAGGGGCACACAGCTCTCCCTTTTCGAGCAGAGCTGTGTGAAGCTGGACATACCCCCAACTGTCCCTACAGTCAGGACAAAGCCCTGACTCAGTGTGTCAGAACAGTTGTCAGACTGTCCTGCTCTCTCCTACATGTTCTTGCTGCTTTCAATACTTTGTTGGGGAGAGATGGCTGTGAACAGTGCAGACAGAAACGATCTGCACACAAGCTGCAAAGTGGCTGGTCCTGGGGCAGGGTCCAGCCACCTCAAGCATACAGTACCCCAGGCTGGGAGGGGGGTTTCCAGGTGCTAGGAAACCCAAATCACAGTGACTGACAGAGGAGGGATTTCAGCTGGTCCAGTATGGATGTTGCCCATACTGGTCCACTCTCCTGAAATATCTTGTAAATTCCCGAATTTTGGGGAGGATTTCCCAGGGAGCAGACTCTCCTTCCATATCCTACCCACTCCCTAGTAACGTGGGAAGAACTGGGGCCTTGATGTTACGAATCGCGGTCGGCTCTACGTTACTATATATGTCAGGCTTACGTCACGACAAACAAGTGGGTATATTGCGATAATGTAGAGGTTAAGAAAGGCAGCTTGTCAGGTTACAGTCACATTGTCCTATTTGTACATAATATAATAACAGAATGAGCTGTCATATACACAACAGAGAATAATGTGTTCATAGTGTTATTAATAAAAGTGAAACTCGAATGTTCCATATAAAATGTGACTAAATACAAACACAACTACAAAATACAGATAAAAATTAAACTAACTAATGACTAAAGAATTATCAATGGGAGGGGTCAATCTGCACACATCCAATCAGCTAGCGCTGCACATCGTCATCATTGTGTAACGTTACATCGTCCCTCCAGCACATGCAGACAGGGGTAACTGTGTCTACCGAAATGATCTGAACATCGGGCCTACGCCTCTCTGGTTGTAAGGAGTCATAAGTGTGGGATGCGACAAAATCTGTAAACAGACATATGCGTGCGCAGTACAAACATGTGCAATTTACGCAAAGAAACGGATGTACGTCCAGCTGCACATGAACCGCTGAGTAGACACAGTGCGCACGTCACGCACCAAAGGCTACAACCTCTGTGTTAATCCCTTCACGCAGCAGATTACACTTGTGACTGCAGGAATAGTAGCGTCAGATCTAAAGTAAAAGATTTTAGCATTAATTATATGGAATTAACTTTCTAAAGACTAATATATTACTGTATCCAATGTAACAACTTGTTAAAGAAGACCCATCACCACCATTATTATAGAATAATACATGGGAACATTCCGTATAGTAACAGGGAGATGTTTTTCCCGGCAGCGGTTCTGGAGCTGCGGGAATAAAGGTTTGTGCTGTCTGTGTACATCTGTCTCTCGGAGCAGGAGATCCAGCTGGAGGTAGTCTCCTATCCTGCTCTTAAATATCCCAATCTCAGAGAAAAATAGGGACTCACAGAGCTCAAAGAGACGTTACAGTGAGAAAGCATGACAGGTTAATGACGCGAGCGTAATAAATATTATAATCATGCACCTGGTACTCTTGTCATCAACGTGGGGCTTAAGAAGCAGGTAAGTAGATAACAGTCTCCTCCAGTCAGGTGAGAACTGAATGTTTATGGGGTGAAGTTGGGGAAATGTGCCCTGACAAGTAAACTTAAACTCAGATTACTCCAGGTAATTACTTCTCTGTAACACATAACAATATGTTGATTGTTATTCAGTAAGCTGCAGATTTTATATTTCACATCTGCGGTTATAATGTCATTTTCCCCTCAGCTTCTTAGAGACAATAACTTTAAACAGCACTTGCAAAATGTTTTATATTAGAATTATATTGGCTGTAAGAAGAGCGAAATGTACACATTCATTTCTCCACATAAGTTATCCGCTACTTATAAACACTGCACTTTATAATATGTCTAAAAGAGAAGTAATTCCGTGGTAACCGTCACTGGGAATGAAAAAAGACCTGAAATCGTCACGAACCTGCGTGATGCTATTTTAGCTGTGTGTAAAACATAAATACTGTATATACTGTGTACAGAAGAAGCTGCAGCGTATTAATCTGGAGGGTCCCAGAGAGGCTCCTGCGCCAGCTGTTTCCAGTGTGTCAGATCTCTGCTCCCTGATGGAATAAGCTGTATAAATATCGCTCAGGCCACTCGATCCGGGAGAACACAGGGGACGGCGTGATAAAACTTTTCTGTTATTCCATTTTTATCGTAGAACAAGTAAAGTAGCAGCAGAAGTGTAACCCTCATGTTTCCACACATCCTTTTGTATGTTTTATGAGATCTCTGTTGGGGGGGTCCGGTTTCATTAGATGGGTCTGGAGAGTGATTGAAGTGGGGTGGGGGGTAAATCAATATCGGGGTGTGCAGATGTGTTGTTTCTGGAGATGATTAGGTTTCAGGTCGTTTCCTTTCACATCTGTTAAATGAAATCCAACCTGAAGCATTTAACGCAGCTCAGTAAGCATCCAGAGCGCTACAAAACACAGAAGCCACTGTCACAATGTATCACTTACTGTAGATTGCACAAAGCTCTACTGATAACTGTGTCACAGCGTGGACAATCAAGACTTGTTAGGAGGTGACCGATCGCTACCTAAATATAAAATTATACAGGCCTTTATCTTTACATGTGTGTCGCGGGAACCGCGGAACGCACGTTTATAGCACAGGCCTGATACATTGTTGGACATAAGTCACTTTGTGTGCCGTTTCTGGCGCGAAATTACTCACGACATTGGACCTTACACCAATGAACGCAAAATGTGTGCAAATCGTGTTTGAATGCAAATGACACATCCTACTCCCTATGACTTGAAGGGCGGAATGGGGGAGAGAAAGTGCGGATGAATGTAGGTAATGGTTCAAGCTCTGGGCATCTAGTAGGAACGTGGTTTTTTAGACGTATCATTTGTTCCAGCTACAGGTCTAAGTACCGACTGATACTGATGACTGACACGGCAAAAGCATTGTATTAAAAACTACACGTATGTGCGTCACTAGCTAGCACAGATAATGTGTATGTCAGGCCTGCCTTTCCAGGGATCTGGGAGAACTTCCCAAAATTCGGGAGTCTTCCGTACATTCAGGGAGGACAGGCTAGTATGACCTACTCATGCACACACCGGACTCACAACCCAGCGTTACTTTCTCACAAAGGAATGAAGAGTGGGAGTAGTGTCGATAATCCGCACGGATGAGTATGAATGTGTATTTGTTCATGTGTATTACAGGACTACGTATATTGAATCACATCATATTAATCACGTGATGGAAATGTGTGTGCTCCTGCAGTGAGTCAACCTCATCTCATTGTAATAGAAAGCAGATTTTAATGAAAATTCTGGGAGCACTGTGTAAGACTATCCATCAGTCCCTCTTCCTTTTCCCATACGATGAGAATTCCTTAGTAGTGATAGGGATGAGAGGCGGCAGAGAGGAGCCAGTCTGCTGGGATGAGATGAAGCTCTGTTGTAGTGTAATAATATAACGGTAACTCAATACGATGTGCGCCCTACATGACGAGATTCCATGTTACCAGATCACCTCCTGGTTCTACATACAGACCCTTCTTTCTACCCCATTCATTCAGATGGAACTGTAATGTATATTCCTGTGCACACAATACAAAGCACAAACTATTGTTCTGAAATCCTCTAATATTAATGTATAATGAGTTTTCTATTTCCACCTGGACTCTCAGTAGGCAGAAGTGATATAACAATCTGACTATACAACCAGTTAGCCTCGTATGTATCCATGAATTAATGCTTTATCTTATCTATCTGTATATAATTAACTGCAGGAAATAATCTGCTACCTGTCTCTTGTCCCCAACATCCTGCTGTGTTTTCTGGTCAGAGATAACGGCAGAGAGCGGACTTCCTAGGCTATGATGAGGTTAGGTAGATCGCTGTTGTGGAACAATAACATGGAAATAACATTATTTTTCTTATGCTGGATTAATAAAAAAATAAATAAAAATTGATATGGGGATATTTTCTTTGATATTTTTCACATCAATTGGATTATCAGACCTTCCAATTAGTAAATAATATTTAGCATTTATAGCGCTTATATTGAGGGGTTTTGATTATTAGGCAACATCTGGAAATAGCAGAAAATGTTTGTACGCCAACGTCTGGTGTGACTGCTGCAGCCGCAGGTGGCATAAAACATGTGATGTGACAACAGAACCAAAAATAAGCTTATGCAGGTTCTCTACGTACAGTATTTCCATAACGAAGGTCTATAAACCCTTTAACCTTAGGTGGTGTATCCAGTATGTGCCCAGCATACATCTTACTGCAGGGTTATTATATATGGAGAATACATCAGCTGTGTTTAGTGGGAATGTCTGTGTAAGGTGATGTGGGTGCAGGGATGTATAGGAGGCTGTGCCTTAAAGCAGTGACGGGCAGAGGTCGCACGTATAACCATCCAACCTCCAAAATGGATGCAAATTACTCTTAATTTCAAGACAACTTTGGCACCTGCGTCATTCATTCAAAAATGCCTCCACATGCCCACCTGCTCCAAACTTCCACCTCATGCCACTCAGATCTGCAGCTTGCTCCAAAATAGCCCCACGTGCCCTCAGAGCCACATGTGTCACAAAATGCCCCCACGTGTATCCTTAAACTCCCCCATATTCTTCTCACACCTTCCCACTTGCCCATAACATACCCCTCGCATGTCCCTCACACGCCCATAACATGCCCCTCACACCTCCTCACATGCCCATTACACCTCCCCACATGCCCATAACATGCCCCTCACACCTCTTCACATGCCCATTACACCTCCCCACATGCCCATAACATGCCCCTCACACCTCTTCACATGCCTCTGACACCTCCCCACATGCCCATTACACCTCCCCACATGCCCCTCACACCTCCTCGCATGCCTCTCACACCTCCTCAGATACCCCTCACACCTCCTCACATGCCTCTGACACCTCCCCACATGCCCCTCACACCTCCTCAGATGCCCCTCACATGCCTCCTCACATGCCTCTGACACCTCTCCACATGCCCATTACACCTCCCCACATGCCCCTCACACCTCCTCACATGCTGCTCACATGCCCCTCACACCTCCTCACATGCCCCTCACACCTCCTCACATGCTGCTCACATGCCCCTCACACCTCCTCACATGCCCCTCACACCTCCTCACATGCCCCTCACACCTCCCCACATGCCCCTCACACCTCCTCACATGCTCCTCACATGCCCCTCACACCTCCTCACATTTACCTGTACAGCCAGTGTTGCAGAGGAAGGAGGGATAAGATGTGACCCAGAATGCACTGCACTAACTCCTCCCCTTCCTCTGATTGGCTTTACACTGCAGAGGTGGTCACATGACCCATGAGCCAGCCCCTCCCATTCATCTCTGCTTACAGGTGCAGGTTCCGCACTGATCTATAGTTACTATGTACAGAGACACTGAGACTAGTGGGGGCCCACAGTCCATACAGAGACTGATGGGGGGGCGGGCCATACAGAGACTGATGGGGGGGCTATGGCCCATACAGAGACTGATGGGGGGGCTATGGCCCATACAGAGACTGATGGGGGGCCCACAGTCCATGCAGAGACTGATGGGGGGGGCGGGCCATACAGAGACTGATGGGGGGGCTATGACCCATACAGAGACTGATGGGGGGGGGCTATGGCCCATACAGAGACTGATGGGGGGGCTATGGCCCATACAGAGACTGATGGGGGGCTATGGCCCATACAGAGACTCTCTGACCACCTAGATAACTGCAGAACTAACAACGTACGCTGGTGAGTCAGCTGAGGTGACATCATGGAGGTATGTTACATACAGCATCCGTGTAATGTGACATGATGGACCATGTTCAGCGTGTACTACCCATGTTATTTATTTAGTGTGATGTCAGACCATAGACAGTTCTGTCCTAAAACCCAAATGTAGTTATAGGTAAACCAATGAGCACAGTCACCTAAACGTTATATACTCATAATGCCTTGTCCTAGGTAGGATGTTGTCTGATCTAGATATAATCTCTCACAGGCAGGGTCCTCTCTACCCTATGTCTCATCTTCATCCACTTCGTACATCCGATGTCTTATGCTGGATTCTTTTGCATGGAATTGGCAGCTGCCTCCGTGATAACTGTAACTGTTCACTCATGATTATCCAGGTTTATGTTATAATATATTCATGTTTATTTTATTATGTTTATTGTATTCCTATATGTCATATCGGTATAATGATTGTCCAGTGCTATGGAATCTGTGGCGCCTTATATAGAAACGCTGATGAGGAGTTACGCAAGAAACCGCTGTGAAAACCTAGATTATTAAAGTGTGTAACTAAGTGTAAATATGAATATCCTGGAACTTGATCAAAACCAGCGTAGAAAGTATATGGCGATTAATTATAAAACAGACAAGTGACCATAAGGTCATAATTACAACGTATATAATTCAATCCCGGAATATTTTAGGATGTGTCAGAGTTATTAGAATCATTGCAGCACTCTAATTGCAGCGTATGGCTGTTTCCAGGAAGAATTTACAGCCGGCTATAGGTGACAGGACAGTATTATAACACCTGGTTCTATAGCCAGCAGAATATCTGGTAGCAGGGAATGGGAGGGCTCCTGGAGGTGGGGGCCCCTGTCACAGCGGAGATCAATCACCCGGCCCTATTAGGCCAAGTTCCGTCCGCTGTTTTCATGCAATAAGAAAATTATTCTCAATAAAACACGTCAAGTGGTAGAAAACATTCCCTGTACTGCAGTGAAACTGTCCCGGGAGAGGACAGATGTAAGTTACAAAATTGAGGGAGACAGAAAACACAAGTTCAGAGCCAGCGGGTCAGGAAAGGTTCTCACCGGCAAATGCCCCCCTGATACTTGATGACACGATACGTCAGCAACAAAATCCTGTGTTAGTGCTAACGTATCCAGGGGCAGATCCGTGTAATGAAGACACGTCTATCACAAGGCTCTCACTGCGGGATAGATTTACCGGCCTCAATACATACCACACGGACTGCTTTTACTGTGTGACAGCACATAACACAATACACAGGGAGGTGGGTGTCGGTGCGGCCCAGAGTCACATGTGGCAGCTACATTAGGTCCATTATAACATAAAAAGGGACATATTCATAATTGATATTTATTATGGCGGATGACTTCACTTTTCAGGACAAACTTTAAAAGGGAAATTAAAGTCGCCAACGCGGGTGCAAATAATCACTGTGATTTTCTTTACACCTTGCGCAATTAATTTCTCATATCTTTCACACTATTTTGTTCATTCGCAGGAAAAATGCGTAAAACTCATGACACAAACAAATTTAATGCAGTTATTGAAATTCCTGCATGTGATAGGTGAGAAATTCTCTCCAAAAAGTTTGCACCTTAGAAGGTGGTGAAAAGCTGCCACTGCCATAAAATGATGGTAAATTGCGTCAATAACAGACCTGTTATTTGTTCACTTCAATAGTTGCTAAACCAAACCCCCAAACAATGTCACTATGTGCATTTCACAGACATCTGTTATGTAATCTGGGCCTGATTATCCAATAGGCAGAATAATCTGCAGCCTAGGGCGTAAGACTTTTGGGGGAATTCAAAACTGTGAGAGGTAGAGGAATGAACTGAAATTAATTTTAAAATATAAGAGAATAGTTGTTCCCCTAAATAAAATAAAATATTAAAGAAAAATGTAAGGTTTTAATCTTGAAGTATTCCCATGGTACAGGCTGAAGACGATGAGTCATCCTTGGGCGGATGCTGGATGATGAGGGGTGAGTTTTGTTTTCACCTACAGCGTATGAGCCTGGCGAGGAAGGTCAGGGGGCGCTACCAGCGTATTAAACTCGGGTGCCCTGAACCCTTAATCAGGTCTTGTGGGTAATTGGCGACAATGTTTCACCAAAAACAGATTTTATATGCGATGTGCGCGGGGAAAAACATTATGATGATAGGGAGGTGAGGGCCTAATTCTAGGGGCACCTCCTCTGGTCCCTCTTTCCCCAGCTGTGTTCTGCAACTATGGGCACCAGTCACCTGTAATCACTGTATTAGGAGGGTGATGACCGTGTGACAATGCAGCATGGAGGTCGGTCGGTATAAGGACGTGTAATATAGGATTCACAGAGCAATAGTCTGTGTCCTCAGTATATACATAAGCTGCGTTGGAGAGAGAATCCCCCAAGTCCGTTAATCTTATTCTGAAGTATTAAAATAAAAAAACAACAAGGTTGTCGATGACATTTCCTGACACACGACCCGTAAATGATCATACATTCTGGATGCATTGGATCACAGTAATCTGATCTGAGCAGTTTGGCCTTCCACATACGTGGCTTAATTACAATGATCCAATATAACGGGATTGCAATGTGCGCCGCCAGAATTAAGTGGTTCCATTAGTGCCTTGGAAACACTTAAAACAAAAATGTGTCTAGTTGAATGTGTATTAAAAACAGAGATCGAGAGGCGACAATAAAACCAATCACCATACACGGGTAGGTCTTGGAAGTGTTACTGAAACGTTTTCAGAAGTTGTTATAGGGCCACAAACCTCAAACGTGTTCTGTGCCGGATTGTGCATAGTACAGGGAATGTATATACTAGATACAGCTATCCCTCCGCCACCCCTTTGTGTCGTATGTTTGTACCTTTCTGGACATAATCCCCTATGATGTCATACTCCAGCCCCTATGATGTCATACGCTAGCCCCTATGATGTCATACTCCAGCCCCTATGATGTCATACCCTAGCCCCCATGATGTCATACCCCAGCCCCCATGATGTCATACCCCAGCCCCTGTGATGTCATACCCCAGCCCCTATGATGTCATACCCCAGCCCCTATGATGTCATACCTCAGCCCCTATGATATCATACCCAGCCCTATGATGTCATACTCCAGCCCCTATGATGTCATACCCTAGCCCCCATGATGTCATACCCCAGCCCCTATGATGTCATACCCCAGCCCCTGTGATGTCATACCCTAGCCCCTATGATGTCATACCCTAGCCCCTATGATGTCATACCCAGCCCTATGATGTCATACCCCAGCCCCTATGATGTCACACACATCCCTTGCCATTTGTCCCTGAGCTATTGTATTGTGTAATGGTTATAACATGTCAGGAACATTAACAGGGGAACACAAGAGAAGAGAAATCAAGTAATGGAACTGTACTAAATGGTCAGATCTCCAAGCACAGTTATCAGCACACCATAGACACCAGGTAGAAGATTTTCATACAGTTGTCCCTTAATATTTATAACATAAAACACATAGGGTTAGAGTCCCACTGGTATTCAGCACCCAGTAGCGAGGGAATACACATTTACTGTTGGAGCTTATGCTTTATATGCTGTGTGGAGTTTAAAAATGGTTTTATTTCCGCACCTTGTGTGATGCTGTTTTCATTAAGCTCTGGACTGAGCTTTATTGTGATATTTTCCACGTATTTATATGTTTACTTTTCACTTGAACGAGCGTGATTAACGGCTCATCAGTGCTTCCTTCTCTGTATATGTTAAAATGTGATAAATAATAATAATAATAATATTATTTTGACTGGGTTCTCCTTTAAGAGAGAGGCCACGCCCATCCATGTCACATGGTACATTTATAAAGTGTTTCATTTCCACGGCAACCCACAAAATGCCCTCCTCCAGTGATTCAGTACAATATTACCATATTATAATTGCACCTTCTCAGTAGCACCAAATACAATAATACTAATATTAATATTTGAAGCAATATATTAGTGGACAATACAAGCTTTGAAAGTGAAGAAAACATAATCTTACTTACACTTTAGAGTCCAATTTAAGTAGGAATCCCAGGTGGTCATATTCTGGAAAACAAAAGTAGAAATTAGTAATGTCCCTATGACAGATTGAATTTAATATAAAAGACATGAATAAAAACCTATCAGGATTTATACCACAAAGTTTGGCTCACTGTATCCTAAAGCCGCATTGGACCCACCATCTAGAGGAGGCAGCCATTTTGTGTTTTGAACCAAACTTTAAGAGAGTGACACCGCTAGTTCCTATTGAACTAACTAAGGGTCCAGTCCACAAGATGGCTGCCTTACGGCGACGGGACCAATTTAAAATATCAAGAAGGATCTTTTACTTAAAGTTAAACGTGAAAGGAACAACTGTAATTCTATTTCTATATCTCGAGCTTCAATGGCAGAGGCCATTTTTATCTACTAGAAATCTTGCTCAATCTGTCTCCTAATTTATATTCTGGATCAAATACAGCAAATGTCAGTAGAACATATCAAGAGTCCATTTTAAAAAAACATCCTAAAACCGTAACAATTTCTGGAAAGAAATGTAGCACTGAAGTTAGTACTGCACTAGACAGTTTATAGTGATAGCTGCACTTTACTTTAGATTACAGTGAAACGCGCCTCTCCTGAGGCCATTGCATCATATACTGCGCAGAAAACCCTTAAATGTGATGTACTGAGAGGTTTGGAAGGCCCAGAAAATGTGACAATACAGCAGCCACGTTCCCCTCCGCAGTCTGGTCATTAGTTATGTGTTTCTGGGAAAAATGGCTTCACTAATGTTTACACAGAGATAAGATTTACCCATCATTCATGCAATGTACATTTCATAGACAGACTAAGAATAGGCATCTGAATCTATATATTAAAGAGAATGCCCAAACTTCCTGGGCCCCACGACCTGAGACATTGGTAGGATTATAAGAAAGATATACATTACGAGGCGCTGCAAAGACACCGGCGCAACGTGCAAACCGACCAGCGATACCGTGGGAAGACGGATCTGATACAAATTATTCAGGACCAGAGATTGACTTTTACAAACCTAATAACTTGATTATACAAGATAAATGTTTAAATATACCGTGGTGGGAAGCAATAAATGTCAGACGTATGTTTAGTTAGTGAAGAGGGAAAGACTTACTCTGCGTTCTGGGAGGTCGCGTAGAGAGAACCAATCTTCTCATAATGAGAACGGCGATGTATATACAGAAGACAAAATATCTATAGATAAAGTCATGGGTCCTAGTTCATCAAGGAACGTAAATGTTGATTTTTGTGCGTATAATCTGCAAGTTTGATCTGCGCAGAACCTGAACATATGCAACTAAACGCAGCAACGTTCAATTCATCTGCGTACGCAAAGGACACTTACTACGGCTTACGGTCTCTGGGATGGGGCGGGAAGGGCCGTTCACCCGTAGCCAATGTACAGTAAGCAGGGCCGGATTAACCTGAGGTCTAACTGGGCTATAGCCCAGGGGCCTCGGGCATCCAGGGGGCCCTTCAAAGTCCGCAGCAGCATTATTGATCGGTCCGGGGGCGAGGGCGCCCCCAGCCCGATCAATGCTGCTGAGCACTGTCAGTCCAGTCCTCCATCCCCGGCGCTCAGTACTCTGTTTACTGAGGAGATCTCGCGAGTGAACTCTTGCGAGATCTCCTCAGTAAGGAGCTTACAGCGCGCCGGGGACGGAGGACTGAACTGACAGGTAAGCGCTTTGGGGGGGTGCCCTCTCGGGGGGCGGGGGTGGCGGGCGGCTCACAATGGGGGCCTCACGGGGGAATGGAGGCGCCCTTAGCCCAGGGGCCCCTTCATTCCCCTAATCCGGCCCTGATAGTAAGTACGTGCCAATCGCAAGCGCTCGCAGCCACTTATAATCAACCTCTGAGCGTCTCAGTTACTTGTTTTTTCTGCCGTATCTCTTGCTCTAGCTACAGGGATAGTCCTGAGTACTAGTGATGCCAGTCATATATTCATGCTATAACATGTGTTTGTAATCAGGAGCAAATGTAAAAATGAAAAAAAAAAGAAAAATGTATTTCATGAGAGAAAGAGATACATTTATTTATTTTTTAAAATCTGTTTTGTTATTAATGACTATGACAGTGGTTCCCAAACTTTTTCAGTCCGCGGCACCCTTAGAGTCTCCATAATTTTTTCAAGGCACCCCTCCAAACTAATTACCGAGCAGTCCCGTTTTATAAGTAGTTGGGTCAAAAAACGTACTAAGTATTTAGGTATGCATTAACAAATCCAAGCGGATCTCAAGATACGTTTCCATTTGAATCTGTAAGTGTGCTCTGACTGTACGTTACCTGCCTGATGCAGACAGACAGATCCGCACAGGTATATGTGCAACATAAAGTCCCATAAAAATATGCCTCTAAAATAAACTAACTCATAAAACTTTAATCTTTTTTTTTATTATGTTAAATGCATGAATCAGGATGCTGTTATTGTGTACTGCACTTTATTCCCTCTTACTTGCGTAGAAATGTTCTTCTTCTAGTGGCACGGTTGGATACACGTGGTTTTTAATACAATGATGATGCAGTGACAGTCACCAATATCAGTCGGCACTTACACCTGCCCAGTAGATGGTACAAATGATACGGCTACAAAAAATGTACTTTAGAGAAACTCAGGACTTGGATCCACATCTGCGTTGGCTGCTGGGACACCCTAACGGTACATGGCCTATGTCTGTCCATGTCTTTATACCTCAGTCGCATCCATCAAGTTCTAGCCTGTCATGTCATTTACGTTCAGATATGAATTGCATGCAGTTATGTTCATTCGTACGGTTCTTTTCTGAGCAACCGCAGAGCTATACAAACACGGCATGCAAAGGGACTTATGTCTGAGTGTGAATCAGACTCATAGTCTTCAATATTTGTTGTTCATCATCATTCTGGGAAATCCCATTCTGGGCTGTTTCACAATTTGTAGAATTTATTGCTTATGAATAAAGCTGGGACAACAAGAATCATTGCCTACTGCAGGGTTGTTGCAGGACTGAGACAACTAAGGCCAAATTCTGCTTCCAAAATGTGCAGAATTCTGCCAGATGTAATAACGGTTATGAAAAAGTTGCTAATTTCTATCTGGAACCATCATCATCATGGAATCCAGGAAACAACGGAGCAAAACCTAAAGCATTACAGTAAACCGTGATTAGAATAAAGTCTTTAATGGAAGAAACTACTAATTATTTCTACTGCTAAATACTTTTTTGTACAGTAACCTCTTTTCCAGATGAGGAGAAAGCCCTATCTGGCAGTGATGAGCTCACACAGGGTTTGAGAAAGTCTGTCCCTGTTTGGGTGAATCTTTAGTCAGTCTGTCACTGACTCAGAATTGGACTGGCTTCATACTCAAAGTCTCCATTTCACTTCTGGCAATATCAATACATAAAATAAGACGGCAGACCGGCGCATTTCACACATTTGGATGACGTGTGCACCTGACTGCGCACACGGGGCGGCAGCCAGCTGGATGCGATCCCCGGCTCCTGGAACTGCCCCACGGCACATAAAAAATGAAAAAGTGGCAGCCACAGCTGGTTTTCCTGTCTGACAGAAGCTTTTTACTGTAACTACTGCCCACATGTCAGCGAGGGAAGCTGCTACAGTTTACTTAATTCATTAAAAATAGGGAGAGGACGTAGATAATTACATGGTAGTCGCAGTTCTGTGAATTACAACAGATCCGTGCTGTGTGCCAAAGGAAACACAAGTATAGACAAGGGACAGCGGAGCGTCAGGTTCTCAACGTCTGGTCTTGTAATGATTTCTCTGAGACCACACAAATAGCCGTTATAATAACCCTCTTATCGTCCTTATGGTAAATGTACATTATGTGTACAGTGTTTTATTCCTGGAATCAGTCATTCTGAACATTTCTTTTACCGATTATGGAAGAATTTTACTCTTTCAGGACAGACACAGTTACTGCAAAAAAAACCAGACAAGTGGATATTTTAACAGAAGTTTCTTTTATTAATCCTCTTATTAATATGTTGGATCAAAGGTAACTGGGCAGCCAGAAGAACGCTGGACTCTTTCATCAGCTTAATATCTAGGATATCGCAATGGCTTCAAGGTTGTGAGAGCAAAATGTGTCCGTAGGACGGTTTATGTGTGTTTCCTGCTTTGAGATTTTTGCGATTACTCTAGAAACATACTGGTAGGTTATTTGGCTGACAAAAATCAACCCTATTCTGCCTATGTGTGTTAGGGAATTTAGACTGTAAGACCCAATGGGGCAGGGACTGATGTGAGTGAGTTCTCTGTGCAGCGCTGCGCAATTGGTCTCGCTATATAAATAAATGATGATAAAGATTAAACGCTCTTTTGATGAGCGACTCCACACTCTAGAACCAGACACAAAGGTGTGCACTCTAGATCCAGGCACAAAGGTGTGCACTCTAGATCCAGGCACAAAGGTGCGCGCTCTAGAGCCAGGCACAAAGGTGCGCGCTCTAGAGCCAGGCACAAAGGTGCGCGCTCTAGAGCCAGGCACAAAGGTGCGCGCTCTAGAACCAGGTACACAGGTGCGCGCTCTAGAACCAGGCACAAAGGTGCGCGCTCTAGACCCAGGCACAAAGGTGCGTGCTCTAGACCCAGGCACAAAGGTGCGCGCTCTAGACCCAGGCACAAAGGTGCGCCCTCTAGAACCAGGCACAGAGGTGCGCCCTCTAGAACCAGGCACAGAGGTGCGCCCTCTAGAACCAGGCACAGAGGTGCGCCCTCTAGAACCAGGCACAGATGTGCCCTCTAGATCCAGGCACAGAGGTGCGCCCTCTAGATCCAGGCACAAAGGTGCGCACTCTAGAACCAGGCACGCGGGTGCGCACTCTAGAACCAGGCACGCGGGTGCGCACTCTAGCCCCAGGCACGCGGGTGCGCACTCTAGACCCAGGCACAGAGGTGCGCACTCTAGAACCAGGCACAGAGGTGCGCACTCTAGAACCAGGCACAGAGGTGCGCCCTCTAGAACCAGGCACAAAGGTGCGCACTCTAGAACCAGGCACAAAGGTGCGCACTCTAGAACCAGGCACAAAGGTGCGCACTCTAGAACCAGGCACAAAGGTGCGCACTCTAGAACCAGGCACAAAGGTGCGCACTCTAGAACCAGGCACAAAGGTGCGCACTCTAGAACCAGACACTTAGAACATGCTGAATAATGCCTTTGCCTCTTCTGTCTCTGACTCCCCAGAGTTATGGTGCACACACACTTGCATGCTTTAAATTCCAAGTAAAAGGATGACCCCACCCAGACAGACGTTTGTCCTGGGGCATCTCCACTTCTCTTACAGCTGAGGTCAAATACCATGGGGGGTGGGAAGACCAACCACAAACTGTGGGTCAAGAGATTGTGGCTAATGACCTGTATTCAGGGGCAGGCTGGGCAGGGGGGACCTGCCCCCTGGCCCGCTCCCATAGTGGGCTACCCTGGGCTGGGCCACCTGAATTTTTTTTCCTTAAAGTGTTCCTAATAGGCTGCTGAGTAGGGTCTTGCCCCCCAGGCTAAATTTTGCCAGCCCTCCCCTGCCTGTATTACGGCAGAGGCCTGGCAATCAGCCATAAGGCTCAGGACAAACTTGAGGATGACATCCTCTGGTGACCAGGGGAAGTTTGTGAGAACAGTCAGCCCTGCGAGGATTATACATCTACAGTGCATAGTACCGTGGCAGTACGTGTATGATACCAACATACTGTAATTACACCCAAGGGTGAATTTCTAATCACCCAAAGAGCTAAATGGTGTGATGGGGATTTTTGTAAACAAGGTTCTGCCTTCTTAGTCCCAGCCCCGTCCCCTACACAATGCCCCCTGGTTACACGCCTCTATGTAAGGAGAAGGTTACTTCCCTTTATTACGGGTTGGTATGAAGTCAATCACGCGGCACCACAACTAATTACTGCAGTGTAATTGCCACAGGGTGGGAATGAATCTGCCACGACAGGTGCAAACAATTCCCATGCTTTAATATGTAAAAGGTTTCACCCTGACTCACAGATGAGTCACTGCCGACAGACAGTTGTGTCTGAACTAACTGGATTAGTGTAAACTTGTTGAGAGGCCGCCAGGTTCCAAATATGAAAAACTAAACAGCCACAGAATGGGATCATCTGATGTGTTACAGAGCTGGGGGTTAAGAAATGAAAAACACGTTCATAGTCAGGGAAAGCACCAGGGAGAAGAAACTTTCAACCACATAATAACCCACTAATCACTCATCCCCAACATACATAATGCTCTGATATCCAGCAATATCCATCTCCTACGACACTAAACTCTATTATATAGTAAGAGTATGATAGTCGCGTAACTCTGAACAAATAAAAAAACACCCTGACACTGGATTTCATGCATGTGAACCTAATTAATGCAGTAACACTAGGACCCCCCCGTATACCACTTTTCCTAGGACAGTCAACTCTTTTTCCTTCAACCTAATTTCTGATATTTGTCAGACACTTCAGCACTCGACACACGGCATTCACTCTGTAACAAATGTGGTGGGAACATATTTAAGATGTGAGTACCACCTGTCACCCATGTTTTAAAGAGGTAATTTAGAGATACATTTTAACTTTTTCAACTAAGTCCTTCCGGGACGCCGTCTGTCTTGAGTTCATCCTGGGCTGGTGCAGTGGTCAAAGGGGAAATTTAGAAGCGGCGGTATGAACAAGGTAATGGGAATGTAAGTGAATGGAATTTGATGGTTTTACCGTGAAGGCGGGAGGAGAAGTGGCGGTATGGCATACCACACTATATACCCCCACTTTGACCACTGCACTGGTGAAGGGCGCTGCACATTCCCAGATATAAATCTGACTTATTTACGCACAAATAAAGAGATATGTCTCATATCAGTAATGTATGGCATGTTTCTTGAAGTTGTTTGTGAATACGGTGAGATCTCTGATACGTGATGGACTCTCTGCTTGTCGCTCTCATTCAGTAGAAATCAATTACACAATAGTTCTGGAAATAGAGATCAATACTTTTAGAAGTATTTGCTGGCGTCCTATCTGTAGAAGAAACACTTTGAAGAAAGGTTTTAGAGCAGAAGCAAAGCCCCTTTAGCCTCATCGTCCATGAGATGTTTCCATTATAATTCTGAACTCTTAGGATTTGACGGCTGTGTTATATATGTATTTAATCTATTGATTTCAATACCAGCATTCATTAGTTAAACAAAGCTTATCCCCCAGGCAAATATTTCTCTGACATCATCTCTCTGATCTGTTTTATGATCAAAGTGAATGGAATACCCAATAATCAGACCCCATGAGCAGAACAGTACATACAGTGTGTACGACATGTCACTGCAACATGTAAGACTTAGCGGATACATGTTTGTTGGGAATGAAATGTCATTCATTATGTGGTTATTCATTTCTATACAATACTTTGCACTCTTCCAGCTTTAAGTATCAAAATGTGCATTATCTATATTCCAAAATGAGGACTTATACCCTCTGGTGATTTTAAAAATGAGCTTTTAATCATTGTTTCAAGCGTTACTGTATCCACTGAAGATTCTACATGTGCACTGTCTATAACACGATTTGATCAAAGAGAAACATAAATGGTAACAAATTGAAACATGCTTAATAAATGTGTCAAAGCGGAAGAAAAAATTATAGGAGAGTTTGCGGGAAAAAATAGAAAATACTTGACGTGTGTTGCTCAATTCTAAATAAAGCTACAAAGTAATAGCTTTACGTTGGAATCACTGTTCAGAATACGGCACATTTCATTTTCTCTGGAATTTTAAACCATTCAGATAGTATCTATCGTCCACAGCCCTTCAGAGACCAACCAAGTGACTATGTGACTATGTGACTATGTGAATCATGAACATGAGATCCAGATTATTGATAGGCGGTTTTAAATATAATTTCCAATGCAAAATGTCAGCAAAAACTTACTGTTATAAAAATATAATTTGTAGACTGCATAATTAACTGAGAAACAATGTTTCTGTTTTTTTGTTTTTTAATTTAATTAACGTAGCCAATAAAAAAAAAAAAAAGGTGTGTATTTTATCCTAAAACCTTGGCACAGGTTATAAGAAAAAGCAATGTAATTATCATTTTCCTTGGTTTGTTTCTTGAGGCTGTTATTAATGACTTATAATTCTGTAGAATTTTCACCATTACCATGGTAACCACAGTCATAAGGCACATGATCTAGTGGGCAGAGAGGCTTTGGAAGGCCCCCTCTGAGCTCTGTCTGCACTGTGCATTGTAAATCACTCCCCCTCGTTCCCCCCCACTGCCATCACATGACATGCTGTCAGTCTGTGTGTGTCTCTGCCTGCCCGCATGATAGTCTCCCCTCCAGAGAGATTTTGAAAAAGAGATACCGATTTGTAGGAAGGCAGCTAAAGTGCATTCTTGGAACATACTTAACTTGCTATTTAAATATAAAAATAAACCTTCTATGTGGGATTACTGCTTAATGAAAAAGGTTTTTTAAATGCAATTTCTGAGAAGACAGATATACCTCTGACAAGTTTAAATGATTCACTGATAGACAAAGAATGGCCAGTAAATCCTTTTTGTTTTTCTAGTTAAGACAATGTCTCACAATTCTTCTTTGTTTGACACTTTTGAGAATTCTGGCACCAACAGGCTGACGTTAAGTAACAAGGAGTCCTAAAAACAAGTTAAATTATATTAAAATTATGCCCTACGTGCAATTAACCTGCCTGATTATCCTGCAGCGATAACAGTGAAAATCTACTGTGTGTTGTGTGTGAATGCCGAGATATTTAGCTGTATTAACGCAGATCTGTGAAGCCCCTACCGGTCATATAGATCTGTCAGTCGGATTATTTATACACTGAACACCATCTGGATACATACTAACGTCAGTCTGATCTTACATCTGTCTGTGCTTAGATCACTATGGCAGAGAAGATTATCCATATATTTCACAGCAGGCTACTAATCTAAATAAGACACTTGAAATAACTACAGTGTTTCCACAAAATTTGCCCACGGGTTGTTGATCACATTCCATGGCAGAATTCAGACATTTACAAAGCATGTTGCCTCTTTGTATTACATTTGTAGAACACAGAGCGGTGTAAGTGGCAGTACATGCAGCACGGTGGCTCAGTGGTTAGCACTTCTACCTTACAGCACTGGGGTCATGAGTTCAATTCCCGACCATGGCCTTATCTGTGAGGAGTTTGCATTTTCTCTCCGTGTTTGCGTGGGTTTCCTCCGGGGTGCTTCGGTTTCCTCCCACACTCCAAAAACATACTGGTAGGTTAATTGGCTGCTATCAAGTTGACACTAGTCTGTCTGTGTCTGTGTGTTCGGACTTACATGGGTTATAATAATAGGCCGGCAACTGCCTGGTTTAAACTCTACATTTTATTTTAGCAGAAAGACGGATGCCAATGTTACACTACCTTTAGATACATTAGAATAAAATAAATAAGAGCAGTACTACTTCCAATGAAGGCGCACTAAAGATGCAAATATTTAGTCCAATACTGGGAAATTATTCCATATCATTGAGGGGATTGTTGAAGATGGATAATACATAAACATAACTCATAAAACCAAAATTTTTTATTGATATGCATTAAAAATGAATTTAATAATTAAAAAGCGAAATATTAAAATGTTGGAGTCTGGGACAGGTAAATGAGATGGGAGTACACATGAGAGTGTAGTGGTGGTAGAATCACCTATGTTTATGTATCTCCCTGTCCACGATAATCACAGTGAGAATCCCTAATTAACCATCAAACATGATCAAAAACTGCACAGGTCATCTAAATGAATAAATCTTTAAATTGTGTTAATAACACAAATATCTAATGATGTATATAATTAATACAGATGAAGTTCCTGAATGTAAGTTCTGTTTCTATGTCCTTAAATGATGGTAAATATCTGTTCAATATTGTAAAGGTCAACAGAGTATTCGTGATACCAGTTTATTTCTGAAATCAGCTTATTTGTTATTATTATTTTTTATTTGTAAGAAATTATACGAAGACCGTGTGGATGGTAAGTATGTTAGCTTATAATGATGTTTCTCATAGTGAGCAGAGAGAAATGTATGCGTGACCGCGCATACACATGTCCGGGGACACGATCGCGATCAAGGTAAATGTATCAGTTTCACAGATCCTCAATGAACAGTAGAAAAAAGTATATATCTGTATCTGTATATTTTCAGGTGTGATCTGGGTTTAGTAATTATCAACCCCACATATACTAAATATTCCTTCTATTCTTAGTTGAAAAATGGCTGCATATAATTTTCCGGCTAGCTGATCACCCTTTGTAAACTGTGTTATATAGGGTTATTATTCACTGAGCAGCTATGGCAAAACGGATGCTTAGGAAAAATATATATGTCTCAAATACTTTGTGTATATTCACATCATTTCATTGAGGGGTTATGATTAAAGAGTATTGAGAATATACATTTAGCATTCACCTCAGAGAACTGCTTGGTTCTATAAATAGCAGCTTTAGTATTATTACTGAGAACAAAATAAAGTTGTGTTCTAGTATTTCAAATAGCTACATTTATAACAATCTAGTATTCTGCTCACATGAGAGGTCTGTGTTGATGTGCATAGCTCAAGTCTGATTACTAAGAGCATTAACATACAAAGAAAAGGTATTTTTCAACTTCTGTTATATTGTATCAATTAATTGCATCTGTGGCAAGCTAGGGTTAATGCCATGTAAATTGCTAATGTTCTTTTCACATCATTTCATAGTTAAAGTATATTGAGCATATACATGTGACATTCACCCAACAGATAAATAGCAGTTTCAATATTGTTGTTAAAAACAGAATGAGGTTTGTATCTAATATATTAGTACCATAACAAAAAGATGCATTTGTGATAATCTAATCTGAGGTTCAGCTCCTGTAAAAGGGCTGTGCTGGTGATCTGCAGCTCTGGTCTAATTACTGGAAACATTTACGAATACAAAGACTGAGTTTATAAACTACTATTGTTATATTATGTTAATTACTTATATCTGTGCTAATCTAGGATTAATGCCCTGTAGAAAGAGCTAATCCTTTTAAACAGAATTCATATTATTGATCAAAAAGGGCTGTAATAGCCAGTTACACTTAGAACTCCCTGAAACAGACTCTTTCTAAAAACTACACATACACCTGACACACATTTCACTATTAGCTTCTACTAGAAGGCAACCCATATGTGATTCGGGTTGGGTATTTAAACTAATATCCACCAATGAGCTCGATATAATTTGATTGACACATTTTTCAACCTATCAATTAAGATAGTTTTAATTCACTATAAAATACATCTAATGACAAACCTATCCTGGTATGTCATTAGATGTATTTTATAGTGATTTAAACAATAACTTCTAGGTACAGATGACAATCTCGGGATAGCATTATGTAGATATCTATAGATAATCAACAACATACATATTCTAAATGTACCTTACATATTATGTATACTTTATATATTCTCTTTATCTAGATGTTTACAAGTTTGGACTCTCTCCCAAAAAAATTTGAATAATTAATTATCAAAAAACAGTCTTTTATATATTTGTTCCTGTGACCTTATAGTAAAGGCATTAAAAAAAAATCTTAATTGATTGGTTAAAAAATGTGTCAATCAAATAATATCAAGCTCATTGGTGGATATTAGTTTAAATACCCAACCCGAATTACATATGGGTTGCCTCCTAGTAGAAGCTAATAGTGAAATGTATGTCAGGTGTATGTGTGGTTTTTAGACTGAGTCTGTGTTTTAGGGAGTTCTAAGTGTAACTGGCTATTACAGCCCTTTTTGATCAATAATATGAATGCTGTTTAAGAGGATTAGCTCTTTCTGCATGGCATTAATCCTAGATTATCACAGATATAAGTAATTAACATAATATAACAATTGGAGTTTATAAACTGTCTTTGTATTCGTGAATGTTTCCAGTAATTAGACCAGAGCTGCAGTTCACCAGCACAGCCCTTTTACAGGAGCTGAACCTCAGATTAGATTATCACAAATGCATCTTTTTGTTATGGTACTAATATATTAGATACAAACCTCATTCTGTTTTTAACAACAATATTGAAACTGCTATTTATCTGTTGGGTGAATGTCACATGTATATGCTCAATATACTTTAACTATGAAATGATGTGAAAAGAACATTTGCAATTTTCATGGCATTAACCCTAGCTTGCCACAGATGCAATTAATTGATACAATATAACAGAAGTTGAAAAATACCTTTTCTTTGTATATTAATGCTCTTAGTAATCAGACTTGAGCTTTGCACATCAACACAGCCCTCATGTGAGCAGAATACTAGATTGTTATAAATGTAGCTATTTGAAATACTAGAACACAACTTTATTTTGTTCTCAATAATAATACTAAAGCTGCTATTTATAGAACCAAGCAGTTCTCTGAGGTGAATGCTAAATGTATATGATCAATACTCTTTAATCATAGCCCCTCAATGAAATAATGTGAATATACACAAAATAATTTAAGACATATATATTTTTCCTAAGCATCCGTTTTGCCATAGCTGGTCAGTGAATAATAACCCTATATAACACAGTTTACAAAGGGTGACCAGCTAGCCGGAAAATTATATGCGCCCACTTTTCAAGTGAGAATAGAAGGAATTTTTAGTATATGTGGGGTTGATAATTACTAAACCCAGATCACACCTGAAAATATACAGATACAGATATATACTTTTTTCTACTGTTCATTGAGGATCTGTGAAACTGATATATTTACCTTGATCGCGATCGTGTCCCCGGACATGTGTATGCGCGGTCACACATACATTTCTCTCTGCTCACTATGAGAAACATCATTATAAGATAACATACTTACCATCCACACGGTCTTCGTATAATTTCTTACAAATAAAAAATAATAATAACAAATAAGCTGATTTCAGAAATAAACTGGTATCACGAATACTCTGTTGATCTTTACAATATTGAACAGATATTTACCATCATTTAAGGACATAGAAACAGAACTTACATTCAGGAACTTCATCTGTATTAATTATATACATCATTAGATATTTGTGTTATTAACACAATATAAAGATTTATTCATTTAGATGACCTGTGCAGTTTTTCGATCATGTTTGATGGTTAATTAGGGATTCTCACTGTGATTATCATGGATAGGGAGATACATAAATATAGGTGATTCTACCACCACTACACTCTCATGTGTACTCCCATCTCATGTACCTGTCCCAGACTCCAACATTTTAATATTTTGCTTTTTAATTATTAAATTCATTTTTAATGCATATCAATAAAAAAAAAAATTGGTTTTATGAGCTATGTTTATGTATTATCCATCTTCAACAATCCCCTCAATGATATGGAATAATTTCCCAGTATTGGACTAAATATTTGCGTCTTTAGTGTGCCTTTATTGGAAGTAGTACTGCTTTTCTTTCTTTTATTCTATTGTGATATACTACTACTAGAAGTAGCACCTAATAGCAATAACCTCAATTTTTGTATTGCCCTTGTGTGTAAAATATTATAAGAGCAAAAGAAAAAATTTCTTGTGCGGGGGATATTCTTTAATGATTACCTTTAGATACAGTCTGCTGAAGAGTGTATCCAACAACTGAAGCAGTGATCCTTTGTAATCAAGGAAATGCAAACCAGATTCTAAAAATCTCATTGTACTGCAGAGTATACAGCGTACAGAGCATGAGATTCGTGATGCAATTAGTGACAAACACACGGCTACAAACTGAGGGCCTGATCTTAAGGAGCTGTTAATGTGTCACTAATTGAATTGTGTTCACTGAACTGTTTATTTCCCTGGAGAATTTTTTGAGCTAATACCAGCAATCCTCCATAGATCTGTGCACCCAGCCAAACAGATCATTATACAGGAACAATATAGAATATAGAATCACCTAGGACATCTCCAATGGGCAAACAGATAATACACCTGGCAGTGTCAGGCTGTCACTGAACACCTTATACAGATAAAATAGCAAAACCTTCATGGTCTGCTAGAAATAAGCCACAAAGGGAAATTAAATCTCATAGGTAACTGTAATTTATTTACCAGATGATCGCATGTTATCGATCAACTCCCCCCTCTGTATGTAGCTTCTTCAATATAACTGCATAAAAACAATCTGTCTGATTTTAAACCAGTATGAGACAGTGAATCCCTCTTGTCTGTGAGAGATTCCCCTTTTTAAGCCTTCTATATAATGTCTCTCATAAAGATGATTTACAGAGATTTACTTATTGATTTACAAATCAACATTAACCCCTTGAGGTGAAAAATGAACGTGCGTGAAAATTTTTGTGCATTTTGTGCCAATTTTTTATTTTTACATCCATTCTGCTTGGATTCAGAATTTTCCTGTTTTGTTTCCATTTCGGATTACAGATCTTTGGAGATAGACCTGAGGTTATGTGGGGGTGTTTGTGTTTCATCGCTGTTTATATGGAAAATGCAACCTTTGCATTTATTACTAACATCATCAAGATACGATTCTCTCTGGTGTCTATCAGACTTCATTACAGTATACTGTGCACTGATCGGGTAAAGTGACTTTCGCCTTCACTAGTAACGCTGTCAATCTCTACGCTGGCGTTGGGCACAGCAGAAGCATTTGTACCCTCACTTAAGCCTGACACGGAAACACTCCTGGGGAATAGTTTCAGATCTAGTGACTGAGAAGGCCGAGGATATATGGATAACATCAGAGTCATGCTCATCAAACCAATGGGTGACCGATATGCTTTGCGGATGGGGACATCGTCATCCTTCAGACACCCCCCGACAGGAATGAAATGTTATCACTCAGTACTGGTAAGTAGCGATTGCCTTCTAAGACAAAACTGCACAGGAAAATCCCCCCCCCCCCCCACGATATTATGGAAGCTCTAGAGCAGATCTTTTCCGAAATCAAGCACTCAGGGCTGTAGAGTTCTTCAGATTGGTCCCACACGTGTACTCATCAGTTTGAAGAGAACATGGTGCAGGATGATCCATGTGACCAAATCACCATCTTCCATGGCCTGAGCTCTTCATACCACAGAACCCACAGATGTGCAGCGCCAGGTGTGATGGGCGACTTGTGCACTTCAACCCAAATATTATACCCAACCACTCGGAGTTCTATTAGTAGCTGCTCGTGTTGTAATTTAACGCAATCCTGGCGCAAGCCAGGGCAGTCCGACATTTTTATATATGACCCTGACCATGCCGGGATGTTATTTACTTAAATAATACCTGAGTCACCTGGGTGTGGAAACCATTGCTTTCAATATGTTTACTAACCCTTATTTATCCCGAATGCACCATTTTTTTGCCCACTACCTGTATCAATACAGCAAAAAGTTCTGTTCTATGACGTTAGGGGACAGTAAAATATAACTGTGCATTCACAAGATGCTTATTTACATACTGGATCAATTTGTGTCTTCAAGTTATTAAAACTGTAAATGTAATCTGCAGATGAATGATATGAATGTGTACTTATGTGAGTGCACTCAGGAGAAAACACTCCGGGCCTGATTCATGGAGCACATATCTGATGATTTCTGGTATACATTCTATAACATGTGTTTGCAATCACAAGTAACTGTATAAATGTATTTTATGCTCAGTAGACATTAACAACATTTTAATATTCTAATACATGCATTCCATGGGGGGGGGGGGGGGGGGACGACACTTTTTTAATTTTTAAAACTGTTTTATCATTAATGCCTATATTAGTAACAGGTGATGTTAATTCCATTTTTTCTTTTCCTGTGCGTTCTTTTGCAAATTTATAATCCACATAGGTATTGGACGTATTCTACAACATCTTGTGTAGTAGAGCATAGGCAAACCGAGGGGGGTTTCCTAGTGTCTGGAAACCCCCCTCCAAGCCAGGGACACTGTATAATTGAGATGGCTGGACCCTGCTCCCGCTACACACGGCTCTGCTTGAAAAGGGAGAGCTGTGTGCACCTAACAGTAGTGCACACAGCATTGCCCATGTATATTATGGGGATAGGAAGAGTTGGAGAGCAGCCAAGCACTGTCTAAAATTAAAGCCACGCCCCCATGCATGCTGGTCATGCCCACTGGTGGTGTGGTGTGGAAGCCCCCCTCTACAAATCCTGCGTTTGCCCCTGTAGAGCACAGCAGACCTACCTCCGAAGTGATCTTGAGATCCGCGCCTTAATGAATTCGGGAGCGTGCAAAGCCTAAATACGTGCGTTTAGTACTGAACGCAGGTAGCGCTCAGTATGCGTGCCTTGGTGAATCAGGCCCTCCATGTTTAACCTGCTTACAAGGTGACACAGTGTGCGATAACGAGCTGGAACTGTCAGGTATGTTTATCATTAAATACACACATTTTATGGCAGAGTGACTGCAATTACTTATATCATCTCCTTTCATCTCCCAACTGTTACAAGCTCAGAATGAGTCACTTCTACTATTTCATGTTAACAAAGTGAAATAATATTGTGAAATTGATAAAAAAAACACAGAGAATTTACATGACCAGAGTTTCTCTGTTATACTCACAACACACAGCAGGAGGAATGTTTTATATAATTATATATTTCACATACGTAATTCATTTTTTAAAGATATGAATAAAATAACTGACCGTGAGACACATGAAGATTTATAACCATCTAATGTGTAATACCAGCGGTGAGGACGTTCAGAGGGAGCACGTGCCGGATTTTGTGGCTTATTGGGTTATATAATTCAGTTTGATGCAGTCTGAGATTTATGGCTGAAGCCTCAAGTTTGTAAACATTTAAGCCCCAAGGACAAGTTATCTCTCCAGTGCTGTGGACTTGTGGAAGCTGTGAATAAGTGCACTTGATACAGAATATTCAGTTAATTGCACATTACAGATATCTTACAGCATATCTGACATTGTGACTGATTTATCAGAACGTATCAGAGACCACCAGCCGGCAGGTCAGTCAAAATTTTATGAAAGGATAATAGTACAAGTTTAGTTATGATTGGAATCACATATGATACGTAACTAACATAACTGTTAATATTACCAGTAATCTGATGCTCCAGCGAAGGATTCGGTGGTTCCCCCAAATGGTGGAGGGAGGTTTCACCGTGAGCTTTCTATTCAATGGGAAGGTCACAGGTTTTGCTGTTATGGGGCAAATTGTGAAGTTAAAGTGGCCCTGGAAAATATTGTGAAAGTGGCTTCATCTTGTAGGCAGCTCCGAACTGCTGGTCGGTGGGATCAAATCCGTATTAGGTCAACATACATGTGCAGCGCCAATCACTGATACAGGCGTGTGTTCAATATCCAAGGGGCATCTCTTCATACAGTGCTAGGCCACCCTCTTCCCCCCCCCTACAACATACCAACCACTGCTAGATGGTGTGTCTAGGAATGCGATATCCTATCTTCCCGCACGAACCATGCGATATCCCATCTTCCCGCACGAACCATGCGATATCCCATCTTCATGCTCTAACCATGCGATTTCCCATCTTCCCGCATTAACCATGCGATTTCCCATCTTCATGCTCTAACCATGCGATTTCCCATCTCCCGCATTAACCATGCGATTTCCCATCTTCACGCACTAACCATGTGACTTCCCATCTCCCCGCATTAACCATGCGATATCCCATCTTCCCGCACAAACCATGCGATATCCCATCTTCATGCTCTAACCATGCGATTTCCCATCTTCCCGCATTAACCATGCGATATCCCATCTTCCCACATTAACCATGCGATTTCCCATCTCCCCGCATTAACCATGCGATTTCCCATCTTCATACACTAACCATGCGACTTCCCATCTTCATGCACTAACCATGCGATTTCCCATCTTCCCGCATTAACCATGCGATTTCCCATCTTCATGCACTAACCATGCGATTTCCCATCTTCCCGCATTAACCATGCGATTTCCCATCTTCCCGCATTAACCATGCGATTTCCCATCTTCACGCACTAACCACGCGATTTCCCGTCTTCACGCACTAACCATGCGATTTCCCATTTTCACACACTAACCCTGTGATCTATCTTCGTGCAGTAGCTATGCAATTTCCCATCTTCACACATTCACAACGTGATTTCCCATCTTCACGCATTCATCATGACTTTCCCGTATTCACGCACTAACCAAACAATTTCCCATCTTCACGCACTAACCATGTAATTTCACAACTTCACGCACTAACCAAACAATTTCCCGTCTTCACGCACTAACCAAACAATTTCCCATCTTCACGCACTAACCATGTAATTTCACAACTTCACGCACTAATGCTGCGATTTCCCATCTTCAAACACTAGCTGTCGCCCCAGATTCCCCCCTCCCCTCATCAAATCACCATATGTCTCCGCACCCTCACGCAGTTACGTCACTGCACACAGCACTGTAACAATGATGTATCTGGTTAAATCTTCTAGTGTAAAATCATGGAAATGAGCCCACTGAATTTAGGGAATAAGGGGGCAGTGAAATTAAAGTGTAAAAATACCCTTACTAAAATCTTTCTGATTCTATGTCTGAGTTTGGAAGCCTAATAGGGAAAGTCAGACACTTTTTTTAATCTTATCCCACAATAAATTGCAATTTATAGTTTACAATTTGCAATTTATGGATAATAAGATTTCTAACACCTTCTGGTGCAAAAACATTGATATATTTAGGATTTTTCTAACCTATCTATATGACAGGTAGAGACGGTGATAAATGATATGGTTAATTAAACAAATGTAGCTTCAATAATAGGAGAATATAAGAAAATGGAAAAAGTAAAACATAAAACACTGGCCCCCAAATGTATACAAATATTTTCTAATAAATTTCGGACATTCAGTATGTCTGTAAGGACACAGGGCCTGGGTCATTAAGGAGAGCAAAGCATAATGATGAAGTAACTCTGCACCTGGGCAAAACCATGTTGCATTAGAGGTGGAGGTGGGGACAGATTTATAGTTGGGATAGGTCATATCCTAGATCATCTTTAAATGTCAGTGTAAAAATAAAGCTATCAAGTAGTTGTGTGCTACATGAAGAAGCAGCCAGTGTTTAACTTATGTGCAAAATAATAAACTAATGTGCACCCCTTGCATTGTAACATGGTTTGTCCCGGAGAACATTTACTCCTCTTTGATACTTTGCTCTCCTTAATGACTCCAGCCAAAGAATGAACTTAGAGGTATACATTTAGAGTAGCACTAATTGTGTGAAAGAGCAAAGATGGTTTAATGTAAGTTTCACGAGCATACAAGAGTTTAAAACTAGACAAACGCGGCTTATATGAAGCTTAAGAAAAACAACAACACATTTTATATTTAGTAGACATTTTTGCATAACTTTGGTTTTATGAAATTTTTGATGCAAACAATGTTTTTGACATCATTTTAATAAAGTGAAGTGCAAAGCAGACCACTGGTAGTGAAAGGGTTAAGAGGTACCATGAACTGCTCTGTTCTCTGCAGAGAGAGAGAATGGGTGTAGTTATACTCTCAGATTGCTTCTAAGTGTAGACCAGGTTTCCAATTGCCCAAAAAAACTCCTAACATTCAAGACATGACAATTCTGTGGGTTATAAAGAGGAAAATGCTTCTAGGAACCTTCCAGGTAGTACCTGCATTTTGTGGGATTTTGTTATATTGAAGCTTGGCTTCGACAAAATGGCTGCCATTATTTCTCCTCACTTATTCTTTGACTCTAGGGTATTGTTATTACATTATGTTTTGGCATAACATTCAATACTATATATTGTAAGCATGTACAACCATCCCTTAGACTGGGAACTTTTAAACTTAAAAAGCAGCAACCTGAGTTTACAAACAATAATGCAAGAAACTGTATACAAATTGGTTACACTTACGGTCATGGCCAAAAGTTTTGAGGACACAAATATTATTTTTCTGCTGCCTCAGTTTTTATGATGGCAATTTGCATATACTCCAGAATGTCATGAAGAGTGATCAGATGAATTGCAGTTAATTTCAAAGTCCCTGGTTGCCATGACAATGAACGTTATCCCAAAAACAACATTTCCACAACATTCCAACCCTGCCACAAAAGGACTAGCTGATATAAAGTCAGTGATTCTCTCGTTAACACAGGTGAGAGTGTTGACGAGGACAAGGCTGGAGATCACTCTGTCATGCTGATTGTGTTAGAATAACAGACTGGAAGCTTTAAAAGGAGGCTGGTGCTTGAAATCATTGTTTTTCCTCTGTTAACCATGGTTACCTGCAAGGAAACACGTGCAGTCATCATTGCTTTGCACAAAAATGGCTTCACAGGCAAGGATATTGCTGCTAGTAAGATTGCACCTAAATCAACCATTTATCGGATCATCAAGAACTTCAAGGAGAGAGGTTCAATAGTTGTAAAGGCTTCAGGGCGTCCAAGAATGTCCAGCAAGGGCCAGGACCGTCTCCTACAGTTGATTCAGCTGCAGTATCGGGGCACCACCAGTGCAGAGCTTCCTCAGGAATGGGAGTAGACAGGTGTGAGGGCATCTGCACGCACAGTGAGGCGAAGACTTTTGGAGGATGGCCGGGAGTCAAGAAGGCCAGCAAAGAAGCCACTTCTCTCCAGGAAAAACATCAAAGACAGACTGATATTCTGCAAAAGGTACAGGGACTGGA
Source organism: Mixophyes fleayi (assembly GCF_038048845.1). NCBI lineage: Eukaryota > Metazoa > Chordata > Amphibia > Anura > Limnodynastidae > Mixophyes > Mixophyes fleayi. The sequence continues at coordinate 3,702,098 of NC_134409.1, forward strand.
CTGCTGAAGACTGGGATAAAGTAATTTTTTCTGATGAATCTCCTTTCAGATTGTTTGGGGCATCTGGAAAAACGCTTGTCTGGAGTAGGAAAAGTGAGTGCTACCATCAGTCCTGTGTCATGCCAACAGTAAAGCATTCATGTGTGGGGCTGCTTCTCAGCCAAGGGAGTGGGCTCACTCACAATTTTGACTAAGAATACAGTCATGAATAAAGAATGGTACTAAAAACAACCTCCAAGAGTAACTTCTCCCAATCGTCCAAGAACAGTTTGGTGACGAATAATGCCTTTTCCAGCATGATGGAGCACCTTGTCATGAGGCAAAAGTGATAACTAAGTGGCTTGTGGATCAAAATATCGACATTTTGGGTCCATGGCCAGGAAACTCCCCAGACCTTAATCCCATTGAGAACTTGTGGTCAATCCTCAAGAAGCGGGTGGACTGACAAAAACCTACACATTCAGACAAACTCCAAGCATTGATTAGGCAAAAATGGGCGGCCATAAGTCAGTATGTGGCGCAGAAGTTAATTGACAGCATGCCAGGGCGAATTGCAGAGGTCTTCAAAAAGAAGCATCAACACTGAAAATATTGACTCTTTGCATAAACTTAATGTAATTGTCAATAAAAGCCTTTGACACTTATGAAATGCTTGTAATATTACTTCAGTATACCATAGCAACATCTGACGAAAAAGTCTGAAAACACTGAAGCAGCAAACTTTGTGAAAACCAATACTTGTGTCATTCTCAAAATTTTTGCCCATGACTGTATAGAAAATGGGTGGCAGAAGTTTGGCTAAGAGACGGGGTGGAGAAAGTTACAAGGGGTGACTTACGGCTTATAAAAAAGGTCAGGTCTGAGGTGGTCAAATGCTGTAGGACGCTAGGAATTAAAGGGTAATTTATATGCTACCTATAAAAGTCTAAGGGCTAGATTTACTAAGATGCGGGTTTGAAAAAGTGGGGATGTTGCCTATTGCAACCAATCAGATTCTAGCTTTCATTTATTTAGTACCTTCTACAAAATGACAGCTAGAATCTGATTGGTTGCTATAGGCAACATCCCCACTTTTTCAAACCCGCAGCTTAGTAAATCTAGCCCTAAGAGTCCTGTGGGGAACCAAGCTGTGAGGTATTACTATTAATATAAACCAAACTAGTAACGTCTGGGTGTACTTATTTGTTTACTATTTAAATATGCAGTGATTTTTTTCCCCATAATCACCACATACCAATTTTTATTGAGGAGAGGTATTGATGCGGCATAAGTTGGCTTCCAATGGTTGGCTATCAAACCTTTAGCGGCATTGAGATCATGAGCCTGTCCAGACCTACACTTGGAAGCCCTTATACAAATAACAATGGATCCTTATTGGATTGGGTGTTGAGCAATTTTTCTTAGCAGCTGTGATACCTGTTTTCCAAAAGGCATCAATTATGGGACACGACAACCTGATGTTTAAGAAAGATCCGACACTACCACAGTTTCTCCAGCAAAGAAGAGATGTGGAACCGTATATTTTTTTGAGTCTTTGATGGAACAAGGTACCATCTACAATACATTTTTCATGAGCTTTCCTTTATTAGAGTTGAGATAGAAAACTAAGATATATGCTCTCTAATGGTTGACCAAGCCCCCTTATCTGGTGGTCTTCCCAAGTCAGCCACCCATTGTTCTTCTCACTGATGGATCAGGTTTTTTTTTTGAGTCAAACAGCAGGTTATAGGGTAGTGAGATAATTCCGTTGCTCAAAGGTCTATGATAGCACTTTGCTTCAACTGGAGATAGCTTTCTATTTATTTTACCTCTGGGGAAAGAAGCGAAATGTTTCATTTGAAAGTAGATCCCTAACACAAACTGTAATTGATTTTTTTTATGTTAATTGGATGTGAGAGAAGAATAGTATACATTTTGTAGAGTTGGATTAATTTATGCATAATTTATAAAGTATATTCTGAAAAATGGTGAAGATTGGTTTATATAAAGGAGCTTACCATTACTGTGGGATTTTTACAATAATGTATTGCTTATTTGATGCCTCATTTTTTTATGGAATATTTGTTATTACTTTTATATACATTGTGCTTTTATAATTCTATAATTGTGCCATTTGTTTTTTGCTTTCCATTTGAAAACTTAATCTAAAAATAAGAAGCCATACAAAGATTCTTATCGTATGGATCATAGGACACAGAACATCAGGAAACAGTAGGGTAATTATAACATTAGCATCTACTATGGGCAGAACACTAGAACCACACTCCAGAAAGTGATATAACAACAATTCATCATAAGTGTTAATTATCGTTAGTGAAACTTCACACAAAGTACTGCTCACGTCATTAGTAGCACAGGGTAAAATTTCAATCAACAATGTCTTTAAACCTCAAACACCTACTTATTAGCGACGGTTCTGGAACGAACCCCGGCTCTTCCTCGCTTCTGTCCGCCACAATGTGCGATGGGGCCACTGAGGGAAGGGTGGAGATCCCAGCTTTTCTCTCTCTCCGTCCTGTTCAACAAGGAAATCTTTCCCTCAGTAATTCAGTAACCAGGCGGAAAGGGCAGCGTAAGAAAGCAAGCATAGGGTGACAGCCTGCGTAGCCTGAGAGGGAGAGGGTACAGTGGCTCCTCGTTCTATATATACTCTATACGGAACATATCACAGCGCCGTGTAACGAGGGATAGATGATCGTCTTTGATGTGCGCTGTCACAATGCAGTTACATTTCTGGACACCACAATCCAGCTAAACTGGTAAAATGTAAAGGTTGTTCGCTATTTATGAATGAAGTTCTGGTTAGCAGAGATATAGGGGGCACTTTATTGAAGTCAGTGCTGTCCAACATATCAATGGGAAAGTCTGCAGGCTGGATACCAAATAAGTCCTAAAATAAGATCTCAGAAGGTTCTCTGGACGCTTCTGGTCACCTGTGTGAGGATTCACAACACTAGCACCTGATAACAACTGTCAGAAAACAATTACTGTGAGGATTCACAACACTAGCTCCAGATGACAACTGTCAGACAACAGTTCACAATGACAGCTACAAACACCTTCTCTCTATTCCTGTAATCCGCACTCTGCTAAGAACAGCAATCTAGCTAGTCACCTCTCCTAGACTAGTGCACAGCTCTCCTTACCCTTCAGTGAAAAGATCAGTCAACCAGAACAATTCAACTCACCTGTTTGTAGCCTTTATAAGTCCCTCAGTTCTACCAAACCTTTACAGGAGCAAAGTTTTGGGGGGATTTCTCTGCTTGTTCTTTGAATCAAACTTTTTTTGTTATACATCATGATTCTACCTTCTCCAATCCATTGACTTTGTCCATCACTATTCTACCTTCTCCAAGAGCTTGATTTTGGCTTTGTCGATCATTATTCTACCTTCTACAATCCATCGACCTCGACTTTGTCCCCCACTATTCTACCTTCTACAATCCTTCCACCTTGGCTATTCTACCTTCTCCAATCCATTGACTTTGTCCATCACTATTCTACCTTCTCGAAGAGCTTGACTTTGGCTTTGTCGATCACTATTCTACCTTCTCCAATCCTTCGATTTCAGATTCATCCTCCACTCTTCTACCTTCTCCAATCCTTCAACTTCAGCTTTTACCTCAGGTGTGTCTCTGATAGCTACCCCAGTTCTTTCCAGCACTGTGACAAGCTTGTTATACCTTGGACATCCTTAACTGAAGCAACACTTGACAAATAACGAACAACCTTACGGAAATCTGTAAATAGGCAATATCACCGTCTCTCCAGTTACTAGATAATCGCAACTGTGCACATCAAGAAAAGACCCTACTCATTTCATAATAAAAAGGGCATTGGTATCTTTAAAAACATCAAATAAGAATTTATTTAGCCAACTGAGATATGTTTTGAAAACTGAGAGGAACCATTATATTGTAATTTCTTTCCCAAAGCTATAGTGTCAGGGTAATCTTTCTTCTTACACTACTAGTATCCCTGCTCAGTCTGTCTCCTTACATTCATTTGCATGCTACAGCCCTTGGAGTAAGGCCCAAATTATGAAGGAAAGGAGACAGATTTAGAAAAAAAGAAATATATGGCACAACAACAATAGCAACTATGACATATTGGTAGTTTTCATATACACACAAATCAGAAAAATATTTATTAATGATTACTTTTAGAAGCAGAATAAACAGTATGAAATAATGTATCACCTAATTAGAAAGGGCTCTAGCTGTAGGGGCAATGGGTAGTAATGGCCATGGTAGAACTGTTAGCCCCACACATTATGCTGTGTTACGTGTTCCTGTGCGTGTAAAATGGTAAATATTCCTCCAGTTACATGGCACATGAGTCACACTGTATCCGGTACCGCGAGAGCATGCAGGAAACGCGTTATGGCAGAAACAACTTGCTTCATACGCTTTTTGTGGAGAAGGATTAGAGCATGCAAGAAAGGGTTAATTAGGTATCAAAGCCAAGCTCCAAACACAGAATACAAAACTAACAGTAAAACCTGCTTATAATACACAAGTGACGTTAATATATAAAGACCTGTAAATAATATCTATATAAACAGTGAGTTCTAACGTATCTATTATAAGAAATAATGCACCACCTGCTGTGAATCATGGCTATTAGAAGTCACCTCGGATTTCTGTCATACAAGCGCTCAGTCTGCAGCATTGTGATATAATACGGTTATAGAACTCTTCGGTGACTTGTGATATCCATAGCAATTACAGTAAAGAGTGCAGTATCCTATATGTACTGAATCTTGTACACAGTGACTTTCATAGACATTACGCATTTCGCTTTTTATTTAGAAGTCTAAAATCATGTATTTAACACAGATCTAATAAAACCCAAGTGTGTAACATACGTATCTCTGTCTCACAACCACAGGACAATATTTCAGAAACTATTGATCTGCGCTCTACCAGGACTTATTTATTAAAATGTTCTCATAATGCTGTGTGATTATTACAAATGTAACAAGTGTTGTACTGGACTGTGCTGCAGAGACCGCAGTGATGGGGAAAATTAGGAAAAATTAAATTCAAACTGGAGATGAAACACCTGTGCTCTGGTCTCTAACCCCCCCCCCCCCTTCTTGTTTTACAATGGTTCCCTGTCTCAGTTTTACTGATACATCATACTCAGAAATAAAGCAACTGCTGAACCAAGAATGTCTCTGACTGAATACAGAGGACAAAGAGCTTTATTTTCAGGTAAAGGTTATTAACACAATATAGCAGCGTCATAAACCCCATGTAGTTGTACAACACAAGATCTTCCTTCCGTTACAGATGCCGATATAGACGATCTTATCTTCTGTGATGATTAGAGGCAAAAGAGTTCAAGCAGAAATCCTTAAAGAGCCTTATCCATTCTAGTCCTTTATGTATATAACATATGTCCGTATTTATGTATTTTGGGATGTTGTATCTATGGTTTGTCAATGTGTATACCTGAGATGTGAAAGTCTTGTGCTGTGAAGGTAAGGTGTCTTTATAGTGCACAAATCTATGTTCCAATATGTAAACAGGATTCCTCGGCCTGAACTTAAACTTGGCTGCAAATTTTGCTTGGGCATCAAATCATGTTGCACAGCAAAGGGTCATGGGTAGCAGGGTGGCTCAGTGGTTAGCACTTCTGCTTCACAGCACTGGGGTCATGAGTTTGATTCCCAATGGGGCAGGGACTGATGTGAGCTCTCTGTACAGCGCTGCGTAATTAATGGCGCTATATAAATAGCCGATGATGTTGATGACGATTATGATGAAGGTCCAGCAAGCCTACAGATGAGCCTGTTGATTTCATAGTTGGTGGTAGCTGTACACTTTCATTAAGCAGATACCGAGACGAGAAGATTGACCACTCAAATTCTATAATAAATATTCTAGAACCAATGCACTAAAATCCATAGATTTACTGCACCTTAGGATCCACAATGTAGGTTACCTGAACTTACACATTCAATATTTCAGATCCCCTGAACCTCAACATTCCATATCTATTACACATTGAAAAACCTTTATTACTATATCATTCCATGTTCTAGAACCATTGAACTGTTCATTCCAAAGATCATCGCAAGTCAACATCCCATATTTTAAGGTCCTCTAGATGTTTTCAGTCTGAAATATAATTAAGGAACCCTATAACCACTGCAAAAAATCTAATTTAATTTAGTAGTCATCAAAATTCAACATTTAAGGTATACTGTATAACAATACCCCTTAATTCTAGATCCAGAAGACCTCAAATCCATTAGCTCACAACACTGCATGTTGTACTATAGAACATTGCATCCATCTACCCCATATTGTAGATCAGTTCCACCTAAACCATTCAGTCTAGATTCACTGTACCTCGAAAACCCATATACTAGATCCATGTTCTATTCCAGTGCACCTCAACATTGGCAAATGGCTGATTAGGGTTATAACTTTGCCCTTATAATATTGAAAGGATAATTCCACCAACAGCAGCGGATTGGGATGTTCAACGCATAATGCACCCAAAGCTTTAAATATTTTCAGCTTGGGGTGGAATGATCCTTTAATTACTGCAAGTTTTCCATATTTAGAAGCAACTTGTTCCATTGTGCAATAATATGGAGACTCTTAAGTAGATGAAATTGGAAGTCACACAGCAATCTTTCTTGTTGAATAACCTTGTGCGTTAGTGTAAGATTCTGTATAATGGGCGAATTCCGATCATTCCTTAAATGTTCAATAGCTGCAAAATCTTGAAACCAATCCCTTGGTCACACCTCTGTTAGAGAACAACCTGATTCTTGCCAATTATCTGAGAGTATAGCCCACAGAATGACTCACTTCCGTCACTCTGGCCCCCGGCAATCCGTCACTGTGACATGGGTGAGCCTTAAAGAGCTCTTGCTACTATTTTCCATAAGAACCCACTTGGTTTAGAGACACCTTCATCGACTAAAAGGGCTACGTATATATAGGGGGAGGGGGGCTTTTCAAATCATAACTTTCCTGAAGCAAAGAGCGAGGAATTTTTAGCTTACCCTCCTTCCCCCATTCAAGTCTTCCTTTCTCAAGCCAAAAAATACTATTTTCGGACTCGTACTATATCCCTACAAAAAGTACTAATGACCTATTCAATAGATTCCACGTGCAACTTTCACAATTACTTTTTATTCTCTGCTGGAGAAGAATTCGTGGAGGAAAGTGCACAAGTGACACAATAATATAGATATATATAGTTACATGTATATGTAGAAGAGTGTTTGAAATACACACATTGTGCATCGGGGGCACAAATCCTTATTATTAAGTCACCGGTAGTCCGCTGATCTCTTCATCACCAGCCAATCACAGGCAGCAGCCAGCGTGGAAAGCTACTTCTGTTTGGTGGTCCCAGGGGCTCTCTTCTTTCATTATTTAGCAGCGGGCAAAGCAAGCGTGTGGACAGCTCATTTTCTACAATGGATCAAGAACGAAGAAATAGAAGACGCTCATTGGTCTACAGAAGATCAACAAAAATTGCATTTTACATTTAATAAAGGGGTAAATGAGGGTTTGGTTAGTGTGTTATTAAACTTTCATTTATGTGGGTTTTTCGCCCCTCTATTTTGTTATAATGGACTGAGGTCTTGGGTTCATTATACTGGGACCACTTCGGGGGTCCTAGTCTACTTCAATGCCCTGCTCCCCACAGCTCTTTTTCAACACAGGGATCGTGGTTCTGTGTTATAGAGGAAACCAGAAGAGTCTGTCTGCTGCTGGCGCTTATAGACCATTTGGGTGTGGAACTATCATGAAACGAGGTTTTAAGGATCTATCCTCCCCGACAAAACACACCAGTGGCTTTCTCGTCTAAATACAGTAAAGATATGTTTAGGATATGTGAATTTTAGGGGCATATTGACCAATTATCGGTGGTATTCCCCAATATTTTTCTATCAATTTCGCAGATGATCGCTTAGATTCTTCTGAACTATTTACTATAGCTTGCCTGCCGGGACAGTATTTACGAAATCAGGCTGTCCCGGCAAAGTACTTTCCCTCTTGTGATATCTTTGGCTGCAGTGGCAAAATACTTCACTTCCTTGTTTGAACCGCGCATTTGTGGCCAAAAGTCTGAGCATGTGCAGAATCACACTATGGAGAAATACCACTTCTGGCTGCCAGAAAATGAGGTAGGATTCGCCTAACATGATTGTCTTTATGGTATGATTATATATCTAGAATATATCTATCATCATCATCATCACCATTTATTTATATAGCACCACTGATTCCGCAGCGCTGTACAGAGAACTCATTCACATCAGTCCCTGCCCCATTGAAGTTTACAGTCTAAATTCACTAGCATACACACAGACCCACACAGACAGACAGAGACTAGGGTCAATTTTGATAGCAGCCAATTAACCTACTAGTATGTTTTTGGAGCGTGGGAGGAAACCGGAGCACCCGGAGGAAACCCACGCAAACACAGGGAGAACATACAAACTTCACACAGATAAGGCCATGGTCGGGAATCAAACACATGACCCCAGGACTGTGGGGCAGAAGTGCTAACCACTGAGCCACTTTTGATATGTGAAAGGCAAATCCTACTTTCACCTGGGGAAATAAACGTTGATTACTCACTAATTTATTTGCTTCAAAAAAGTTAATTCTTTAAGAAAGTGGATTTTAGTGATTATTGGAGATTGATTTATTGATAAGTTATAATGCGGTGCGGAGTCTGCTGGCACTATATAAATAACAATAATAATATATTCTAATATTAATAACTATAATATTTTTTTTTATCCTTACAAATGTGACATCAGTCACTGCCTATAATGGAGTGTTTTACATCCTGTATTCTGCTATCTGACAACATCAGAATCTGTTCCGCATCAACTATGCAAAGAAGATTATTAAACTTCCCCTATCGGTAACATTTAAATTCTGCTCTGATAAGAAAACGAGAGATTAGGGGAATTCCCGCACAATCCAGGGTTGTCTGCACACTGGTAAAATCCTGTTTCCTTCAGGGATCATTTCCTTATCTAGCCTTACACTGAAGGTGAACCCGTCACTGTTGGCATCAGTGCAGTGTGTTATATAAGTATTTGCATGATTAGATGGTGGCATTTGTGGATTGAGAAATATTTTGCATAATTATGTGGGCGGAAGGGGTGTGTGGTGCTTTCCTCACTGTATGGGAAGGGAATTGCGTGCCAGTCTCTCTGACCCATAAAAATAGATTTTGTTTGTTTGTGATCAGCTTAACGGGGGAAAAAGTTGTATATTTATACATGTTCCTGGTTGTGTGGGGCACTACAAAGCTTTTTAGTGGCACAAAGAGGCATAAATCAGTATTTTCCCAATAACTATATCCGTAGCTCCATCTATGCACAGATAAGTTACCAGGTGAACAATAAAAAAAACAAAAAACACAATATTTGGAATAAAGACTGCCACAATGCCCCCCAACATTCGGGAGATATATGGATAACTTGCACTTTGGAAGTTATAAAATACCCATAATGTGTCTTGTGTTTCTACCAGTAGGTGGAAGAGAGTTGTTGGCAGACTGACGCTTTATGAGAAAAGCGCCACATGTACCCGCGGGCATCTATAGATCATGCCACATATGGACATTATTTGTTTTATTTTATGGGGGGGACTCTTCATCAGTCTGGCATTTTCTCTTTGGGATCAATGAATCCCAGCGTGCCAGCACCCAAAAATGTAAAGCATACAAGTGGATTGAAAGCCCTCTATAGACGGTCAAACATACAGTATATTGGTTATGCTTAAATTGCTAAGGTGGATGGGCAAATATGACAGTAAAGCTGGGTACACACTACAGGTGTTTCAATCAATTATCCTGCAGTTCACAAGATAAATGAACGTTGGGTCCGATATCGCATTAGTGTGTGCGCTCCAACAATCATGTATTATCTTACCAAAATACATGATGGCATCTGCCTAAAAATCACTATCAACGATGGAACGATGTCAGGTAAATGTGGCAGTGTGCACGCACTCACCACCAGCAGTGTAGGCAGATATCTGTACAGGGTACAGAGTCAGGATCTTCTCAGCAGATGGTTATGAGAGATGAATATCACAGATCTGAAGGTAAATCTGGTAGGTGTGTACACAGGGATCTGCATGATCATCGGGACTGTCAGTCGTTGGTGAAATCGCTACAGAAATTGCATCTGCAGTAATTTTCTGTAGTGTATACCCAGCTTAAGATGTGCTTAATGGTGACATTTTCAACGTCACAATACAAACTGCATTAATTGTGCACATCAGATGTATAGTAGATGCGGAACGCTATATAAATGCCCCTGACTATTTAAACCTTATGGGCCTGAGTTATTAAGGAGAGCAAAGCATAAAAAGGAGTAATTTTGCACCTGGGCAAAACCATGTTGCATTGGAGGGGGAGGTAAATTTAAAATGTGAGGACAGATTTATAGTTGGGATAGGGCATGTCCTAGATCAATTTTAAATTCGGTGTAAAAATAAAGCTATGAAGTATTTGTGTGCTACATGACAAAAAAGCCAGTATTTAACTTATGTGCAAAATAATAAACTAATTTGCACCCCTTGTAACATGGTTTGTCCAGGATCAAACTTACTCCTTTTCATGCTTTGCTCTCCTTAATGACTCAGGCCCTCGGTCTTCACACCACAGATTTATTCTTTACTATCTAATAACTTGCTGCAATCATTTATCACTTCACAATGATATATAACAATACTGTACGCACAAAGTACAAACTACTCACAACTCCGCAGGCGTTAACTTCAAATATTTCCAGGATACCCAATAACAGCAGCCCTTACAAGCGAATACTTTGATTACAAGCTCTTCTAACCAGAGCATTAAACTCATGTATATCAGTGTGTATATAGGTGCTGCATTAACAGACTAACTGCTGGAAAACAAATACTGTATACTAAGCATTTTTGACACTTCTACTGTAGCAGTAAGATCAGGGACGGCCATCGAGTTATGTTATATAAACTCAATCCATCGCCTGAGAATTTTCTCAAGTGGGATCCTGTCAAAATGTATTTATACAAATGAAATGTGAGCCCCAGAAACCCAGCACTATTTAATTAGAGACGGTCGGCTGGTTCTTAGCGAATCGGCTCTTTGCATAAGGAAGTCCAAAGATTTTGGCAGCAGAAATAGAGAACACCTAGGACCTCCATAAACCCTATCTCTTATTTAGTATTAAGTGCTGAGAGCCGTGATAGTTACCGGTGTCTGTCATTACTAACTGCATTCATCCAGTTGGTAATGGAAATAAGCGTGCAGGGTTATAGCTTCCTAAGGGGAAATGTTGGGACTGTCCTGGGAAAAGGGGGACATAGCGCAAACATAAAGATAGAGTTCAGTGTGATACACTATATACACCCTCACCAGGATTTGAAATGATGATTTTATGTTATATATAACTGAGGAAAAGTTGAGTAGTAGCTGAAAATACTTATATTCTGAAAATGTGCATTTAATAGCAGTGGGAGCTGCCACATGGCAGAGGTACCAATCAGTGTGTGCCGGACCTTAGAGAAACCCTACCAGCAAGTGATCCATAATTCTTCTTCATCAGCAGCAAAAGATTAATTTCTTAATTAAAGTGTAACACACACACAGTCCACTAGGGTGTCTCTTTACTCGAGTATTATCCTCCAAAAAATTGAAGACCTGGAAATCAGGGAACACGCCTGGTAAGAAGGTTCAGGATGTAGTAACAGTCAGCGGCACCTCTGATCGGGGGATAATGCTGCCACACCAGCCACAGGAATAAATACATATCTCAGATAAAGGAGAGAGCTGAAAGACGAAAAGCATTTGATAGATGAAGTGTTTGCTGATAATTCTATTAGTATAATAAGACCTGCACTGTAGCCTAAGTGTGTCTCTGGAAAATGTCTATATAGCACAGCATACAAACTCCTGGTAAGGAATATTCAGTATAATCGCTTATTAGTCCTTTGTGAGTTATCCACCAGCGTGGTATTTACCACTCATCGAGGGCAGATACACAACATATTCACTCTGTAGGGCTCAGGTGTCAGCATAATCTCCTGGCACTGAGATGCATTTCACCCTTTATCGTATCCACTTAAAAATGATTTACTAGAAACTCCTTGGGCCCCAGGGCCCGCCCGTTCACAAGTAGCGTCCAATGACAAGGCCGGCTGATGAATAGTGGTGAAGATTAGTTTTTGCTCACGGATTTACCTGTATTATATAAAACAACTGATATTAAACCTGTTACTACTAATTATTAAGTAACAAAAACCTACTGTGATGGCAGCATAGTAACTCCTTACTAGGCTACGGTACAAGAAGTGGATAACACTTTATTGCAGCTGATAAAACAGGAAATCCTGCGGGCTGTTACCATACATTGTATACTATGTTACAAAGCAATAAAGATGTATCGCCAAAGCTTTATAAACTTTAACTATAAATTATGATATGCTACATTTCACACCAGGTTTTATGTAATTTTTGGTTATATTCAGGATCTTATTTTCAGCTGTGTTATAGCTCTACTACCACCTCCTATAAAACATTATAAATGTGCTCTTCCCCGAGCCCCGGGGGGCTGCCCATGCTGACATTTACCTGGGACGCCGCCAGGTCTATACTACAGAACCAGCAAATAAATTCCGTCCGCCGCTTTAACATAGCAGTGGAGGGAATGGGTGTCAGCTGCAATCTCTATATTACATATAATGCATTAACAGAGGTTTTCACCCTCCCTCATATTTTCGTAAAGCCTCTTATTTTCCCAATACTAGACAACGTGGAGGTTCCTCTTTTGGGTCAGTTGGGACGTCCAATTGGCAGGGACATCCGCTGACCTCTGTAAGACCTCATACTACCCACTGGCTGGTGTTATTGGGTGTTGTACATGTACTTATAATACTACTACAACAAACGGGGGTTAAAAGGAAAACATTGTTTCCAATAACCCCATAATCACTCCCGATATTACTGATGTTAGGGAAGCTGTCTGCTCTATTCACTCGAGTTTTCCACAAGGGAGCACATTGGAGAAGCCGAGGAACCTTCGATGACCTCCTGAATTTGTGCAAAACGCTATAAACTACTGCACATCATACACGTTTGCGTTTGACGTGTGGTTTCACTGGCATTTGTATTTGTGTTGTTTTGTTTTTTTTTAACACAAAACAAACCCCAGTGGGTATAAGGCCTAATGATCTCCAAGTGCACAGATATCATGTAGGGATAACAATGACGGATCCAGCTTACAAGTCCACGGAGGATCCGGCTATCAGATCTGACCAGCGTTATATCCTCCTGTGATCAGACATAGCGGCATATTTAACAAAGTGTGATGATGCACTATCGTGCACTTAACATACAATTCATGCCCCGATGTGTCCCCCGCATATTTATTAAAGGTGCATCGCAGCAGATATCATGGATATCTGCTGCTTTGCATTCTGCTTCGTTTTGGGGAGCAGTCACCATTCAATAGTATGGTGACTGCTCCCTTTTGCAATCTAACAAGTTCCGAAAAAATAGTTTTTTTCGGGAACTTGTCTTGATAATGTACCAGCTGAAGCTGGCGTACATTATCATAAATGAGAAATCTCAGTGCTGTCAGCTCTGCTCCGAAGAGCAGAGCTGGACAGCGCATGTGTGGAGGGATCATGTGATCCCTCCCTGTCAATCACAGCTCTCTCTCTGCAACGATAGTTGCAGAGACAGAGAGGGGATCTTTGTGCGCATGTCCAGTTCTTGGAACTGGACATGTGCAATTGAAGAATGAAGAGAAGACCCAGAGACAGCGCTTAAGAAGAGGGGGGTAAGTATGATTTTTTACATCACAGAAACAGCAGTTTTTCAGAACTGCTGTTTCTGTACTGGGTTGTACATAAATGTGAGAAATAGTTCAATCCTTATCATTGCGATAAGGATTGAAAACTATTTTTCACTTTATGTTAATATTGATAAATGTGCCCCATTATTACATAGGCTGATTAGGGCAAATTCTCCACAAGTTCTAAGCACAGTAACACCGCTAATTTAAGCATATAGTGGAGAATGCAGGAGACACCCACTAAAACACTGGTGTGGAGTAATGTAGGAGATAAAAAAAAATAAGGCTAGGAACATGGGCAGTGCGTCGCGGAGCCCCATAGCAAAATTTGGTTAAAGGTCTGAAGATGAAGCCTACTCAACTCTCAAATAAACCAAAGGTGGCCTCGTCAGAGTTGGCCCGGTGCATCTGCAATACATTCCAACTTCACATGTGCCAAACCCGCATATACTCAGAAGAGGCCTCTGTGGGGGAATGGGGGCCATCATAGTGGGTGACCCAATATTGCTGGACCCACTTCACCTCTAGACCCCAGCGGCACCCCCCTGAGGTGCCAGTAGTGCCCTAAAAATGTAGAAAATGGTTACAAAAACCCAAACCAAGACTTTCGTTATCATGTTATAACTGATGCATTACATCACTGTTTCCCAACTCCAGTCCTCAGGGACCCCTAACAGTGCAGGTTTTCCAGGTGACCAGTGAAATAATTCTACCACCTGTGGATCTTTCAAAATGTGTCAGTTAGTAATGAATGTGCTCCAGCAAAGAGATATGGAAAACATGCACTGTTAGGGGTCCCTGAGGACTGGAGTTGGGAATGACTGCATTACATTGTATGTACACACCACTGACCGTAGTATGTACACAATGAAACGGCTGTAATATAAGTTATTATTCTTCCAATATCATCAAAAGTTTTGACAACTCCTGAAACTCCGTGAACATATTGAGATTGTGGCTATCACGCTGGATAAATTGATGCGCCCACATTGGCACTTAGTGCTGGCAAACACTAAACAACCCTCCTATTATCTATCTCCTGTTGTATAATAGACACATTTGTCCGCACAGCATCCAGAAGCAGCAGCTGTGTTAACATTTCTTTGCCAGCAATGATGAGACTTCAAAACCACTGAAAGACCTGGCAGAGCTTCAGAAGAGCTGTGAGGCGTTCCCCGGAATGCCGCGGCACGCAGGTGTTCTGGAGTCATGCTTACAACCAAGGAAAAGATTTGTTGGCAGATATTTATTATACGTACCTGAGAAAAATGTTGATGCGTTCAATACTTATTTCACCTGCTGCATTCATAACTTGCATACCCATTACACATATTGGAGGGAGCTCTATTGTTGGCTGGACCAATATTCATCAGAATGCAGCTCATCAATTCACAAGGAAGCAGTGACACCATTGAGGTATAAGGCACAAAATGCCTCATGTGCCTCTGTAATGTAATTGGTTCCTATTAAAAGGAGAGGCTGAATATTGGTCTGCCTCCGTTGGTATTAAAGTGGATCTGTCATTTATACAGAGCGTGCTGTCCAAAATTCAACCGTTCAACCCTTTGTTCAACACCCTCTCACCATCATTTTATGGATGGTTGGTAATCTACAAGTTGCACAAAAAAGAAAATTAAATTAAAAAAATTGACAATTAATAAGATATATTAACGTTGCCACCAATTACTGTATATACAATATCATAAACCTACCGTCATTACAAACTACTTTAAAACTTTGACTGTACACTGCTACAAAATACAGATCCCATTCATTCCTATAGATTGTAAGCTTGTGAGCAGGGTTCTCTTACCTCTCTGACTGTATTACCCAGTATTGTCTTATTAATGTTTGTTCCCAATTGCAAAGCGCTACGGAATCTGCTGGCGCTATATAAATAAATGTTGATGATGATGATGATGATTCCTACATACTCTCCTTATTGAGTTGTTTCACCTACATCCGATACAATTCCTCATCAGTAGAATTACACATATAACAGACTAGAGAGAGCAGATTACTCACCCAAAACCACAGGAAATCTTGAGGATAGAATGATCATGGTAAATTAAGATAAGATTCACAGAAAGCCAGAAACAGGAGTCTACGGAGGATGAAAACTGAATCGTCTACACAGATGTCAATATTCTGATTATCAAGAGCTTGAATCATCTGCACCTCGTCTAGAAAGGTTGGGGCCACCAACTGGCAGGAAAGATGGTTCTAACTAATATTCGAACGAAAGGTTCCAATGCCAGAGTTTCCAATTGAAGGAGAGAGAGAGACAACATCCATCATCTTAAATGGGATTGTTGGGGAGTTAACTAATATGAGAACTATTCTCAATAGGCAGTCTGAGCAACCTCTCCGGGCGAGTAGATTATGAGTGTGAGAACCCAGGATTCTCCTGTACAACAGCGTCCAGGGTACAGACTTAATTACGCTTTTTTTTACTGCATTAAGTCATTTTAACGCTGTTTTTCGAGTGGGTTAACTTTACCCGCGATTCAATTCCACTTTTAACGCTCATTTTTTTTTCATGAATCGGTCCACTCGCGCTCCAGTAGGGGGTCTATTGAAAGTATAGGGTGTGCGAGAGGCAGCCACGTTAGAAGCTATTCAATTGTTTTTTAACACTGCGCATTAAGCAGGAAAATATGCTGTTTTATCTCGCACCTCTTTGGGGTGTGTTAAAAATAAAAAACCTATTTCAAATCATGTAATAATGTTGAAAAAAAGTTCAACTTATGTTTATCACTAATATCTAACTAGTGTAAGTTGATTTTCTTGTGAAAAAATAATGAAATAAAATAAACATAAATAAAATAAAATCACTAATTAATTATATTTATGTATGTTTTTGGTACAAATATGAATGTAGTAATGTGTTGTGACATGGTATAGATGATTCTATGGTAAAAAAAAAATAGTTCAATTAAAAAATATGCTAAAGAAAGTACTGTAATGTAGATATTATCAATGTGTAATGCAATCTAATGTATGGAAATGTATATAAAACCTTTTTTGTGTGTTATACATGACCGCGTTAAAACTCCCCTTCACTCCCCTAAAAACTCACAAACACAATGTTTAACACGCGGGGGCAGCGTTCCCTCTTTTTCAATTGAATTGCACAAGTTTTCCTGCTGCGCTAACTCAAAAACCCGCAGGAAATTTTCTTTTTTTTAACGCTGCGGGGAAAAAAAACAAACTTGCTGACAATTAAATACCCCCCATAGTGTCACTTGTCCCGGCCGCAGAGCTTTCAGATAGAGATAGATAGATTTGGTTTTTATCCCATTTACTAAATTACCATTACCCAGTCCCCCCAGAAAAGGGTAAGGGTATACTCAGACCTGGAAACCCATTACCAACAAATGAGGCTTCTCTATAAAGAGTTTTGTTACAAATGTTTTAGTTAACTACAAGTTTTGTAACAAACCGGATGGATCCTGATCCCCCTTCATTTCGTAGGTAGGTGACATTCCTCTTGTCAGGGTTCTGCTCCTCTTTCATAGCAGTTGGTGATAAAGTTCTGCAGATCTTTGTGTGATAGATTCTGGTAGTCACCCACATAGCTTGGTATGAACCCGAATCAGGTCAAAAAGTTTTGATAAAATCAACAACATCTCTGAGAGATAAATTCCATCCTGTGCACCAGACCTCAGCCTCCAGCTTGTCTCAAATTACATTGCTATGGATAAATTGATTTCTAAAACCTGGGTGCTTGGTTGAGCACCAGGGAGAGTACAAAGCCAACCAGAACCTTCTAGACATCCAGAACGACTATCAGTCACAACTGCAGCCCCTTCCCAATTCTATAAATTCACTAAATTCTATCTGCTACAATCTCCCTTTGTATAACACGTAGACTAATTCAATAATACCGGAAAGCACTTTTAAAACGAAACACAAACATATCTCTACAGATGGAGGAATTAAGTCTACAAGACTGCAAACAGCAGTAGCCAACCCATTGTAAATGCAGAGAAATGTATTTATGGGAGATACAATATATCGTTCACTACAATGTTTACAAGTCACAAACAGTATAATGATACAATGTATCAGGCATGTAATGTAAAGAATGCAGCTAGGGTAGATTAAAGGGTCTCTGAGTTAAGATCACGTGAAAGAATATTGTTGCAGCATTTGGTAAATTGATAATTGTGGAAGCCGAGCTGAAGCGAAGCAGATGCACCTTTATGGCAGGAAATTCATAACAGGTCTCACATGCTAAAGACCTCTCGCTGGCCGTTAAAACAGCCCTGAGGACATAGCACAGCGTGTAAGCACAAAGCGATGGGCTCTGCAGGGATTACAGCATGGGCTGGGGGCTGCACGTAGAGAAAAATGGGGGGCCCAGGGGAGGGGGCTGGGAGGCGAAGCACCAGAAATACATACACTTGGCAAAGTATCAGAATCAGGAATAAAACATATAGGAAGTCGTATGGTGGGGAATACGCACCATGGTTCTCCGTCATTTAATGGGTGTAGATTTATATTAGGTGGAAATATCAGAATAATCATTTTCAAAACAAACAACAAATATATAGAAACTTGTAATAGAGATTTTAATTTTTTAAAACATTTTTTTACGTATAACTAGATTTTTTTTCACCCTGTAAGTTATTAAAAGTGGAAAAACACAACAAATGTTTTGATATGTTGCAGAGTAACTTTTGTACCATTCTATGATCTATGTTACAGAAGTTACTCGCTGCATGCTGGCATATTTCTCCGTAACAGAAACACTTTTCCTATAGACGTCCTATTATTGTGTGATAATCAGATATTGCTGCAAATATCATTCCTGTGATGTGAGATAGCTTAATTCCAATTGATAAAACAATGATAATGTATCGATCTACAGTTATTTTGTGTCAGCTGGTAAAGTGTGTTTCTAACATGATTAATTATTTGTGATTTTATTTATACTATTCTGGGATAACACTGAAGTTATTACTTATCTATTATAAGTAACTATATGTTATTATAATGCCCTTTTAGCAGTAATATTGTCTGTGGCAGACTTCTATTACCTCATTTCCCCTCATATCACACTTTAAGAGCATACTGGTAGATTATGTGGCTTGGACAACATTGATGCTAGTGCGTGAGTTCTTATGGTTGAGGTTTTCGATTGTAAGCTCCTCTGGGGCAGAGACAGATGCCAACGATTAAATATACTCTGTACAGCGCTACATAATATGTCAGCGCTTTACAAGAAAATAAAATAGTGGTAAGTCTGTGTATTTTATACACCTATCACTTGTATAAACAGAGGTCTCATAAACTGAGTTTTAAAATAAGTGTTTTAATCTTTGTGTGGTTTGTTCCACTTTAACTTAATTCAACTCTTAAGCTGCCAATATTTAAATTTTAATTCAAGACAATCCCCTCGGATTCCGTGTGGACCGTGACATTCCTGTTCTGCCGGGGAAGAAAATCATTTTCCAATACAAACATGATACTTTTTTGGGCTACATCAGGTCCATGGAATGCACATCGGGCGTCTAAGCCGCGAACCCATGTTCATGCATGAAATTAAAATTAAATGAAGTAATGTGCTTGATCTTTCAGATTAGCGTTTCCAGCAAACGTCATCTGGACTTTGCTATAATTGAGCCTTAAGCAGAAGCCTGGTGGAGAGAGCCAAAGACTCCCAACGTGGATGACATACGTAGGGAAAGAGGCCACATTGGAAATGGGAAATTGCGCAAACAGGAATGGGGGAAGGGAGAAGGGGGAAATTGTACCTGGGCCTAAATTCTGTCCATCGGAGTCAATGGTGGGTAGCATTGAATCTGTAACACAAGAGGACAAGTTCAATCCGTTTTCTTTCTGTCTTGTGACAATATATTTAAGAAGATCTCCTATTTTTCCTTAACAAACGATGGAGAGATTTAAAGAACTCTTCCCAAAATGGACTTTCTTCCTCTGTAACGCGCTCCCCCCTGTCCGCTGGGTCTCCCTTACACATTGCCTCTTAGAAAGGAAGAGCCATTGAATCAAATGAAAACCATTGACTACAAGGAATGTCGGGTATCAGAGCCGTAACTTAAAATTCTAGCGCCTGGGGCGAGAATGTCAAATGCCGCCCCTCTAGCCCTCAATTTTAACCAAATGAACCTAAAATATTCCTAAACTGCGCCCCCCCTTAAGCGTTGCGCCCTGGGCGGTGGCCCCTATCGCACAGCCCTGGTTACGGCCCCGTCGGGTATACACGGCAAAGTTTAAACAGTTGACAACGCGACTGGTGTCCCTTCAATGAAAGCAGGGGTGGGGGGGGGGACTTATATTACCCTGATGGGGTCCCAGTGCCGGGGAGGGGGCTAGTTAGGGGAGAAATTCCATTTTGGGCATTTACTTTATATAAAGTTTACAAACTACCAGCTAACTGACCACCTGGCCGACCGAACATTAATACATCATACGATAAAGACGAGAAAAGAAGATTGCTTTGCTAAACCACGAATGTGGATTACATGCTGTTTATTTACTCAGTCTTAAAGTCATTTTTTAAAATACTCTCAAATGCCATTGCAGGTTTCTAAACATAGCCATATAAATAATCCTAAAATAAGCTTGTAGATTGCCTGAGATTAATGGGCTGTTGAAGATGGAAAATAATGAAATATGTAGAACTCTAAAAATGTGACTGAAGTCTTTAATTGAGAAAAACTATTTATAGTTGTCATCTAACATTGCGCTGAGGCCGCTTATTCCGTATTGATCCTATCTGTATACATTCGCTTAAAGAGCGAGTGAATCCTCTATTGAACAATAACATATATTACATACATGTGTTACTGAGCTAATGAACTGAAGCCGCTCCTCCCAACTGTCCTGATTTGAGGGATCTGTCCCGCCATCCCAATCGGGAGAGTGCCTGGCAGAGCAGCGGTGAATGGGTTCTAGGTACGCCCCTGAGTGTGTGGCCACGCCCTCCATCCCGCTACCGGAGAGACAAATGATGGGAGTTATGCTGAAGTTAATCCACAATTTAGGAGCCCCCCGTTACAGCAAAGGACGTCTCTGGAGATGCGCCCTCTCCAACCTTCCATGTCTTTACTCTGCAAAATTAAATATTGTACTCCTCTGCAAATGCCGCCATTTAGCTTGGCAAAACCACGTGCTTTGGTGGAGATATAGGCACATTTGACCAAATCGCGGTGTATGACACTGTCAAATAGGATTTTGTGCTGCGTTGGCTATTTTATGTGGGCAGCACGGTGGCTCAGTGGTTAGCACTTCTGTCTTACAGCACTGGGGTCATGAGTTCAATTCCAAACCATGGCCTTATCTGTGTGGAATTTGTATGTTCTCCCCGTGTTAGCGTGGGTTTCCTCCGGGTGCTCCGGTTTCCTCCCACAGTCCAAAAATATACTGGTAGGTTAATTGGCTGCTATCAAAATTGACCCTGTCTGTCTCTCTCTCTGTCTGTGTGTGTGTATATTAGGGAATTTAGACTGTAAGCTCCAATGGGGCAGGGACTGATGTGAGTGAGTTCTCTGTACAGCGCTGTCAAATCAGTGGCGCTATATAAATAAATGGTGATGATGATGATGTTTTGGAAAATAAGGGTCCCTCTCTCTCTGCCTCTGAGTTATTTTCACGTCTGCATTTTACAAGAAGAATATTTTTTCAAATTAGACATCAGAGCATTAGACACTTCTTCTTTGGACACAGCCAGTGAGCAGATCCCATGGACTGTAGTTCCAAAAAACGCCATCCTGAGACGGTGATGACAGAACAATTATTGCGGCGGTACGTGTACATGTTAGTTATACTTCACTAGCGAAAGTGATTAAATCATTGTTACCACTTGTGGTATCTCATTATGGTGAAACAAACATTTCCATTGGTCACTGAGCTTATCGCTCATTAATAAATATGCTGCTATATTTTTTTGGCTTTGAGAATGACACTTTAAAGTATACTTTTGTGAGTGTAATTAGTAGTGTTCAATACCAGGAAGGATTTCTTCAATTCTTTAAACCAGTTTGACATAATTTCAAAAGCAATTTGCAAATAAAGTCAACTGAATACACTGATAGCAACGAAAGGGTTTGTTTTACTTTTGTGTAATGAAACACATCGTCCTGTTTAATTGTATTTCATTTTTACAAAGATGGAAAATTGTTTGACTATATTTAGTTCCCGTATAAACATTGGTTACTCATTGCAGTTTACTTTAAGGTGTAATGAAAAAAAATGTACATTGAAGGGGCGGAGGTCGGAATATACATGAATATATATGGAATTCCGGGAGGGTAAAATACGTATCGCCAGCAAATACGGAAGATTTCACCAGCTACAGGGATTATTTTGCTTCGTCACAGGAATCATTGATAAACCAACCAAACACAACAGACAGCTTTTAATAAACTTGTTATAGTTTGAATAGAACTCTTGTTTTAATGCATTAATGGACAAAATAAATACGCATATTTTTTTTCAAATAAATTAAACCTTTTTTTTTTTAAACTTTATTTACTTTTGAAAAATAAATTTTTTTTAGTAAGTGGAATGGAAATAAATCTACTGTTTCAGTTCCACATCTGCCAGATCTGTCCAGCGCAGTGGTAAGTTAACTCTTACAACCCCATACGCTATTGCAGGAGCATCTACCCTGGCAAAAATCTGATAAATTGAGGAATTTTTTTGTCCACAATCAAAAAAATATTAATTTTCGCTGCAAAGGGGCTCTTAATATTAAATAGGCCCTTAGTTCCGCAACAGCGGTAGAACTTCATGTAAGTCTGATATATAGTAGTATATGACCTTTCCCGACAGTCTTGGGGCTAGATTTACTAAACTGCGGGTTTGAAAAAGTGGAGATGTTGCTTATAGCAACCAATCAGATTCTAGCTGTTATCTTTGTAGAATGCACTAAATAAATGATAACTAGAATCTGATTGGTTCCTATAGGCAACATCTCCACTTTTTCAAACCCGCAGTTTAGTAAATATACCCCTTAGTGTGGATAAACTGTTTTCTCTGTACTTTAAATTGCAAGTTAAGGGGTCTTGGAAATGTATATACTTTCTCATATAACAGGCGAAAATCTTTTTAATATGGCCCCAAGTCATTTAATGCAAAACCGCCTTTCAGAATCTCTGCTAAATCCTCAGGACGCTGCGCGGTATCGGATGATCTCTGTGAGAGTCCGCTATTCACCTATTAAATCCTCCTAATATTGAATTTGAAGTAGATAACATAATACTTTTATTTACAAAACCACCGCACTACATCCATCTTCCACTTATAAGGAGATATCAGAGGTTTCTGTTTTCATGTTTAAAACAAAAATATTTGCACTGAGCGATATGAGATTGATACAATATAAGAAAATATGTACCCAGATTATCCTGAAGGCTCAACAGAAAATAATTCTTATAAATGTTATGATGAGACATTAAAGATATTACTGCGCTCCTCCGTAAGACGAGGAGAATGTTATTAATAATGTGCTGAGAGCCGTTATAATGCATGACCTCTGTTTTCTGGGAAAACAGCATAAATGAAAGTACTTTAATAAGGTTTTGCTTTTTCTTATTAAAACTATTTTCATTAAATCCCCCTCTGACTTTGGCTGTTGTTATTATTAATAATAATTTGGCGGAAAGTTGAAGCTAAGAAAAAAAACCAAAAAAAAAAAACCACCAAACAAGTGAGTTTAGACAGATGTCGTCCAGATGGTGGCGTAAAACGGTCTACCCGAAGCCCACACATTGGTGTTTAACATAAATCGTTTTGGAGGATCCTATAAGTAGACACATGAAGTTGTTGCTATTAATGATTTACAGTTTACAAAGTGGCTAAATGTTGTGCAATTACCGTGGCAACCACAGTCATGTGACACACGATATAGTGAACAAAGAAGCTTTGGGATATTCAAATCATAACCCCCTCCTCCCTACCATCCTTTCCTTCCTTTGCCATTATGTGACCACCAAGGAGCTTAATAACTGACTGGTTCAGACTACAAACAGGTTTCATTCTCATTTAAACAAAAAGAAACCAAAGGTTTTTAGAAGAGAGATACTTTTACTTTGCATTTGTAATAGGAATCTCTCCCACAAAGTAATTTTGGGAACACTGGGCTATAGGACAACCTACTGGGAAAATCAGCTTCAGCTGAATGCTAAAAATTTACAAAACTTTCTATTTTAGAATGTCCATACTCTGAGCGTTCTGGAACGTTTAAGTCATGTGATGCGCTGCGGTTCCTTCCCAGTGAGTAGCGAGGGATGTAATAGCTAACTCTTGATATTGGAGGTCTGCAGAGATCTCCCTGGCAGACAGCGGATCATTTTGAAAAGAGACAGCGGTGTTATTTCATGTAATGTTGGAGTTCCACCATACACCAGTAAGGGAGTGGGGCAAGGTGACACTTTATGTTTATTTATGACATTCTACAGATCAGTGACAATAAACTAATGATGCTATAACTGTTTTCTAACATGGGATATCATGTGACCAGACATGCAGAAAGTGTATTTTTTTCCAGAAATGCCAATATCTGTGCAATTGTTGCAGACGTCCGTCTCCTGATATTCCCAGAGTGATTTGACATTTTTTCATGTTTTCTCACAGAAATCTTGGGTTGTTGCCTGACCTACTGGAACCACAACAAACGCTATTACCCCCGAGTACCCAGAATGGGTCCATTTTCTTCCAAAACAGATTTTACTAATAAGCCTCTCACTGCTGAGCATCTATTGGGGTTCTGTAACATGGGATATATTCTGAGGATATTTAAACACACACAGGAACTATAAATAATTTAATAGCACAAGCTGAGAAGAGATGTGAATGTTTTGTTGTAGAAACTTCTTAAAGTGAAGAAAGAAAACGCTTCGTTATTTTTTTCAGCTCTTTAAATATAACCTCAACTTTAGCCAAACTTGATGCATACCGAGGTATTAGCACTGTCAGGGGTATATTTAAGAAAGGGGGAAATTGTGACGTTAAGCCTCATTCCCTGCTGCTCAATGCTGCGATTTGCGGCCCAATAGAGCAAGGGGTGGGGCCAGGGTGACACGATTTAAGCCTTGAATCGCGTCATTAAACTCCGCCCCAACGCACGTCACTAGGAAGGAGGGCAGGATGTGGGGGGTCGCCTACAAATTCGGGAGTCTCCCGGATATTCCGGGAGAGTAGAGAACTATGGGATAGCAAAATACACATTCGCTATTAGGCTTTATATAATTCAGCAGGTATGATATTCCTTCTCCCGTATGAATGAAAATAGAAAAAAAAAGATTTTTCTTTTAAAATACGCGAAATCCTATAATATATGCACAATCAATGCAGAAAGCATCTATCAGCTTCAGAGGTGAATTTACAATCATCCAATCAGAAGCGGCCGTCATCATCACCAGCGCGTATGTGCAACTGCCCTCTAGCAGGCGCTAAAGGTACGACTCCTGACAGGTGAATATGCAGCATCCGCGCTGGTCTGATTCAGCCGCATTTGGGTGAACACGCCATTACTGTCAGACCGCCCCTCCCCTCCCCCGTTCCTCCTCTCCAGTCGTAAAGGCAGTGCAAGTGGGACAGCACGGTGGCTCAATGGTTAGCACTTCTGCCTCTCAGCACTGGGGTCATGAGTTTGATTCCTGACCGTTATCTGTGTGGGGTTTGTATGTTCTCCCCGTGCTATATAAAGAGCTGATGATGATGATGATGATGAGGATGAAGTGTCAAATGTCTGCACACACACATATACGTGTACACTCTCGTCGAGGGCAGGTAAAGAGCATATTTTTGTCATTTATGCTACACAAACAGACGTACGTACAACTCAGCTGGATCAGACCCTGTATGTATTCATTAAATAGAGCATATTTCTGACAAATAGCTGCTTATATATCGCTCCTCAGGAACTGGCACAAAGATATAAGACCAGGAATCCTTCTGTTGTCAGTTATTTATAATTGTAACAAATTACATCTTTTCATTTTGCTAATTATATTGTCAGTTACTTTGATTTATATTTACTACAACAAGTTGCTGGAAAGCCAGAGTTGGCTCAGTGGGGACATGGAAGCTCCCCGAGGCGGAATGTACCGCGCCTGATACGCAGCGCTCAGCAATAATGGTGATGACAACAGGAGATTGGTGCTGGTGAGCAGCGTGTGTCTAACCCTGTATGTACATACATCAGTACACACGTGTGTGAGGAACACGTATATTCTGTTGCTGGTGTTATTGCACTCTGAGGCTACAGCTGCGCTAATGATGGTGTCACACAGGCGCTGTCTGCGCCCTGCGCATATCTCTACCGGGACCCTGGTGGAATAAGGAGGGAATGCTAGGATCCTGTGCAGTTATCCACGGAGCACAGAAAGCACCCATGTGACTCCTCCATCATGCTTTGATTGGCCAGAGCTTGGTCTAGTTCTCTGAATGTTCTGATTGGCTGCAGCTCGGTCTTGTCCTGTGATTGCTCTAATGTTCTGATTGGCTGTGGTTGTTTTGAGTTCTCAGAATGTTCTGATTGGCTGCAGGTCGGTCTAGTCCTCCGAATATTCTAATGTTCTGATTGGCTGCAGATTAGATAAATGTTCTAATGTTCTGATTGGCTGCAGGTCGGTCTAGTCCTGTGATTGCTCTAATGTTCTTATTGGCTGCAGGTTAGATGAATGTTCTAATGTTCTGATTGGCTACGGTTCAGTCTTTTTCTGTCAATGTTCTAATGTTCTGATTGGCTGCGGCTCTGTCAAGTTCTCTGAACATTCTAACATTCTGCAGGTTGGTCTAGTCCTCCGAATGTTCTAATGCTCTGACTTTCCAGACCCTAACTTTCTTCTTTATTTCAACAAGTTTTGAACAAAGTTACAGAACAATATATTGCATTACCAAATACAACTGCTGTGTAAAATAAAGGGTCAAGTATGTGTGTGAGAATATGAAATAAAGTGAAGTGTTCCTGTGAGGCTGAAAGGTAATTTTCAATAGAACATATTGAATCTCTAACAATCAGGGAACCCCAGATCTCCATCTAGAATGTGCTCCAATAAGGGGCAAATGGAAGAGCGAGACACAAATGGGTTTAAGAAATTCAAGGGACACTTGAATTGCCCACATTTGAAAAATAATGTTATACAGAACATCTCTAGATTGTAAGTTCTTGTGGACAAACCTCTCTACCTTCTGAATAATCAGCTTTTCTATATTTCTATATAATATTCCATGCAAACCAATTTCCACAGTAGATAAAGAAATTGTAACAGTCAGAAGAAGGGAAGTTTGACTCATAGATAGTTTTAATTTAAATGTGTTTCATTCCAAAAACATGACATTATGGTGCTAATGTAGCCAAGTCTAATTTGACCATTTGATTTGTAACATTACTTATAGGAAATGGCCATGATGAGATTTGAAGATCTCGCACATCTGGACGAACGTTAATATAATTCCTCTTATTATGGACTAAATTTAAAACACTATTTCGCAATGATCCTAATTGTATCCAGACGCTTTAATTAATCTGTTCTGTTAGTGATTTTTAAATGCAGAAAACAGCAGGTCCCCGTCCCCTCCTCCTCAAATAAGTCAAACTCCAATGGACGTTGCTGACTTTCTGAAGGACACTAGTAATGAAGAGGCAACTGACCCTTACTGAGATCAGCATTGTGAATGTTGTGATTACACAACAAGACGTCACGTATATGAAGATGATATTTGTCTCCAAACTGCACCTACATTCCCCAGATCCCACTACCATAAGAGGGCGCTATCGTCAGACTCCCCATAGAGTTAGGTCCATGGACGGTTGGGAAATGGGACTGACTCCAGCCTGCACAAGGACTGTGTGTTCTCAATGTGGTAACTGACCTAGACAAGCACCTTACAGTCAGTGGTGCAGGAAGACAAGTTAGCGCTTTTTCGTACTGTTGCTAAATAAAGCAACTTTTAATTTCCATAGTTTGGATTCCAATTAGTAACTCCGCAGTTATTCTCTGACCGTCCACAGTCTGCAATCACAGGACATCCCCAACATATCAGTATACTGCATCTTGTGTCTTTTAGATCAAGTACAGACTTGGATAATCATTTATCTTGCCGAGAGGTTATTTATTTTTATAAGAACTTGTCTGTCTTGTGATTTTGTCTCAACTGTCTCACAGTTGTCACGTGGTTTACCAATCATATCTGCTGTCTCACAGTTGTCACGTGGTTTACCAATCATATCTGCTGTCTCACAGTTGTCACGTGGTTTACCAATCATATCTGCTGTCTCACAGTTGTCACGTGGTTTACCAATCATATCTGCTGTCTCACAGTTGTCACGTGGTTTACCAATCATATCTGCTGTCTCACAGTTGTCACGTGGTTTGCCAATCATATCTGCTGTCTCACAGTTGTCACGTGGTTTGCCAATCATATCTGCTGTCTCACAGTTGTCACGTGGTTTGCCAATCATATCTGCTGTCTCACAGTTGTCACGTGGTTTGCCAATCATATCTGCTGTCTCACAGTTGTCACGTGGTTTGCCAATCATATCTGCTGTCTCACAGTTGTCACGTGGTTTGCCAATCATATCTGCTGTCTCAAGTCACGACCAGTTTACATTAAGCAGGTCCAACAATTCTGTTTGGGAGACTCAGAGAACACCCTGGGTTCCTGCCATTTGTCCCCAAGTATCAAACAAATCCGCCCAATTTGTGCCTCCACCTGTGTGGTCAGACCCGTGCTCCAGCTGTTGACGCTCCTTTATATTGAAGTAGCGAGTGAATCGCTTCAGTAGATGGATATAGAATGATACGAATGATCCTAGAATTGTGCATCCGAACAGAACATTTCAATAACGCATCCTGTTTATATTTGTGTCCCTCTGTCCTCACCCAATGGTCATTTCTAACCGGCATTGCAGCGATGTTTTGTAGTCATCTCCGATTTCTGTGGAGCCATATTTAAATCTTCAGAAGAGAGATGATGTGGTTTGTAAATCCTGCACTAACGGACTCAGTTTAAGTCTTTCTCCCAGAATCCTTTGACGAGTGTCAACCGGGGAGGTCGTTGGAATTGACAACAAACAAGAAGAAATTCTGTAGCCAACAATCTCTGTAAAAACTGACCCACAGCAGCGAATCTTCGAATCTCGTTCATCTCCTACAAACAGAGGCGGTTTACATAAGAGGCATACCAGCGGACGGATGACACCGGGGACTGAAAAATAGCGCTGACCTTGTGTAAAATCCACAGATGACTCCAGATACAGTTACAGTCTTTGAAAAAAACCCACTACGAACAATAAGTTGAATGTGGAGGTTACGGGTGCTCTCCCTGCAGGGGTCTGTGCATGAACGTGGAGACAGGTGGCCGTGTGTCAGACCGCAGCGCTCACATTCCTAAAACTATTTAAAAAGTAAGAAACACAGAAATGCCAAAAGAAACAGGAGAAGGTGACACTTGTAGACCCTTCCAAACTATTAACTCTTTCAAAAACGGACAAAGAAAGCAGCTACAGTTTGCTCAAGTAGGAAACAATGGAATATAGCGATCTTTAGTTCGTGAATAGGTGAAAGTAATGGAGGTGGCAACGGGATTAAAACAGAAATTGGGCAGAATCTTTCTACATCAAGTCGGATGTTTCCACGAAGCTCAACGTTTGTCTAAATTAATAAGGAAGAAAAGATTCATTGAAAAATGCCAGCTCAGACTTTTTACAGCGATGGTGCCCAGTAGGTGACCCAAAGGCCGACTGAGAGTGAAGACAGACATGGAATAGTCTTTGTATTAAAAACTACACATTTGTGCCACTAGCTAGCACAAAACATCCATATTTTTATTAATGATTATACTGTTAAGAGTTGTATTTTATAATGTAACATACGACAAGTAATGTTTAGGTACAGTGTACTTACACCCAGATTCAAATGGAAACGTATCTTGAGTACGGCCACAACTAAGCACAGATTCCCTGCTCTCATTTTAAAACGTAAGTTGAGTGCAGATTACATCCGAACATGAATCGTTTCCATAATATATAATCTAATTGCAGTAGTCACTAAACTGGACTTTGCAGCTTTTAGACCAATTTCACTTGTGAGTCTCAATAAAAAATTGCGTACTCATATTTAAAATCAAGAGAATTAAACTAGTCCTTGCACAGGACAAACACTTAGATGAAAGATTCACCTGTAAAAGCTGCTCTGATACTTGGGGGTATATTTACTAAACTGCGTGTTTGAAAAAGTGGAGATGTTGCCTATAGCAACATCTATGTTGCCTATAGCAACCAATCAGATTCTAGCTGTCATTTTGTAGAATTTACTAAATAAATGACAGCTAGAATCTGATTGGTTGCTATAGGCAACATCTTCACTTTTTCAAACCCGCAGTTTAGTAAATCTAGCCCTAGGACTCTTTGTTTTTCCAGCATAAGAAAGCCATAATCCTTAGCGGGACCATCAAATATCCTGAATAAAGTATAACTTCACTTTAATTAATCTTGCAGTTAAAAGTTATAGCTGCAAACACATCCCAGACCCATAATAGCAGTTACAGAGTC
Organism: Mixophyes fleayi; assembly: GCF_038048845.1. Classification (NCBI taxonomy): domain Eukaryota; kingdom Metazoa; phylum Chordata; class Amphibia; order Anura; family Limnodynastidae; genus Mixophyes; species Mixophyes fleayi. Next base: position 3,732,466 of record NC_134409.1, read on the forward strand.
CAACATGTTTCTCCGGATGAGTCTACTTTATCAGAGATACATCACAATGAACTGCTGAAATTGCCGGACTGGTGCATCTGTTAGGTAATTAATACTGTTCGTCTTAGACTGGTCAATGGTGCGATCGTGCAAGTAAACTAAGACGTCACAGTTTCAGACAAATCATTTCACCTATAAACCACCGTTTGGACATCGTGTTCAAGAATGAATCCTCAACGGTAAAAGTTCACTTTTATTTAAGTAATTAAAGATATTTTCTCCTTTTAATTAATCAGCACTTATACGAGTGTGCTACCAAATAACACAATATCTTAATGACAAGACATAAACGCCAGACAACCTCTTACAGTCAACGCATGCTTTAAAGGCGAGAGCTTCCTCTGACTGAACTAGGATAACCTAAATTAGTGTTTTATCACCAGTGCCAAGGTCTTATATCGCAACCTCGTGGCTAGTATTAAGGTTAATGGTGTTGTCTCAATTTACTTTTACATACATAAAAGCAGGAGGTAGCGGCCCCCACTGTTCGTACTGTTTATTCTGGCAATCGAGAACATCATTACCCATTCCAGGGTAGGGACCATCATCAAAGCCTCCACAGATACACGGCACTTCCATGGGGTCCAACTTTACAGACAAACCCATCCTCTGTTACCTCCCTTCAGACTCCAATGATGGACCTTGAGAACACACATTATAAATCAGATGCCCTTACGGTCTCCTTGTTCCATTTCTACTGAGTGGCGTTATAAGTCCACATGACCCATCCCAGTGGCTCTTTCCAAAACATCCCATGGGGTAAATGTATTAAGTTGTGATTCAAGCAAATCTCTGATATTCTGCAACTTATCCGTCATCATTTACAATGTGTTTAAAGGCAAGTTTTGCCGTTTTAAATTATGACGGCAAAGTCGTCGAATATCGTCAATTTGCTAGAATCGCAACTTAATGCTTTTACCCTCAGGTCTTTGGTCCTAGGTTGTTAAGAATCTGGTTAGTTGGGTGTCCTTGTTTTCGGGTTAGGCAACTATTTCAAACTCTCTACACTGACAGCCCCAATATTTTTAACAAAAAAACATAGTTTAATCTTGAAACTGTTTGGGTTGGATGTGCCAAATAATTTATTCTTTACTCCTTTAATGGTTATTCCTTTTGCACCGCGAGTTGGGCATTATTACATATTTGGTCTTACTGATGTCAAAGATTAGGCATAAACCGGGCACCTCTTGTATTAGAACCTCCGACATCTTACAGATATTTCTGAATCTAACTTATCAACATGATTTTTTCAATTGATACATTTTTGGCTGCCGCCAATCCTCAGGGGACCAACTACAACACTATTCTCTGGCCTCTTTGCCCATTTCACATAAAGCCTCCTCAATATTCAGCGGGAACGGATAGTAATACAGCTGTTTGGACATAATCATTCTGAACGCCAACAAATCCCTCATTCCCTTCCTATATATTATCCCTGTCTCCTTCTTCCCCATCGTAACGAGATCAATTATATCCACAGGAGTTCTCTGTAGGGAAATCAAGAGTCTGTGTCATTATGTAGAAGGAACATTGAACTTCTTCCGTCCAAATCAGAATCTAAATGGATTAAAATTCTAGATTCACCTAATTGTTACCATCTTGTTCATCACGAGACCCTGAAACAGCCATTAAATGACATTGTAAATCTTATTATGACCCTTTCGATACTTCTTCCGCTTTTTCTTAATGTATTAGAAATTTTGAGACATCTCTAATTTCCCTCACGGCAGCGACTACGGATCCGGGCTGGAATAAAATGAACACGTTATTCTACCTAACAGATCTCACACTGACGGTAACATCATTTGATGATGAAGTTCTGTGCCGAAAACATGAGATTGAATGACTCACGTTATCTAAACAGTTTAGGTCTCCGCTTTGAAGATGTTTAGATGAGAGTAAGGCTGGTGTTTACTTAAATCGTATTATTAAACATGTTTTCCATAAAGCAGATACACTGTGTTCCCTCCTGAATCCACTTCAGACAGAAAGGTCTGACTTATGTAACCCCACGCGATCCTATTATCACACGGCGCCCCGGGCGTCGCCTCTCGCTGATGGAGTGTCTGTAATCTTGTTCCACTTTGCAGATCCCAGGTACCATCTAAATACCCGTCCACAGGTGGCCACACAGAGCGATACTGACACTACCAAGAGGGCTGGTCACTTATACCACTAATACAGACCTCCCTCAGAGAGTTAAAAGTTTTACCTTTTGGTGTACAAGGGTTTAAAGGACTGATAAACCTTATCTACCTTATATACAACTTGGCTGCATAAAAATATTTATTAGGTCAGGTGGCGAGTGCAAGTGCGGCGTTACTCCGTCACTGTGGTCCCGCCCGCTGCTATATAAAGACAAGATTCGCGGCATGGCACAGTGGGTGTGGCCTTATGACACGAATCGCATCATTAAGCCCCGCCTCCACCAGGATCAAGAAGGCTTCATGCCCTTCCGAAATTCTTCAGCCCCCCAGACATTCTAGGAGAGTAGTCAAGAATGTATGTGTTGTAACAAAGAGAGGCATTTTTCTGACAAGAGGCAGAGAAAGTATACAAACAGAATAAAACATTGGCACAGTTATGCACCTAGGTTGAGATTAAACCAGGTAAAAACGTTTGTTAACTTACATGATTTCCTCTCAGCAAACAGACAGGGTGTGTCTGTTTGTGCAAACAGAGCCAGTGATGGGTGTTTTCTTTTAAAGAGAAGGTGGGTGTGTCACCTGTCCATCAAGCTAAGGCTAGGGGTGGAGCAACATGTATAAAAGCTTGATTGTGTTATTTGTTCAGTGAGACCAACGCTGGGGTAGCTGGCTGGTCTTGAGAGAGAGCTGGTCTATGTATAGCAAGCGATTAGGGTCTCCATAATTGCTGTGAAAGTATACAGTGTCAAAACTTTTATCATCCTGACAATAAAGCTACCTAAAAAGGAAGAAGTTGTTCGTGTGTGCTTCTGCAGTAGTGGGCTCTTGCCACAGTGTGTGTGTATGTGTATATATATATATATATAAATATATAATGCAAATATCTTTATATCAGTCACTGCTAAGCATTAGCTGCCTTATACAAGCTGGCGTATATATAAAAATATTAACTTACTCTACATATAATCAGTAATATTGTTATCTTTCAAGCAGTTGGCTTCTTACTATCACAGACGGAGGTTAGACCTCCTTGGCCCTTATAACATTGAGGTTAAACATCCCTTTTTTCACCAGGGTTGTTATTATGGTGTACAGAAGTACCTATGTCACTTTAAAATAAAACTTGGATGGTGACCACAAATAGTCATATAATGGTTATACAGATTTAGGATATTTAATTTTGGCTTTCTCTCAAAAATAAAGATTTATTGGGCTATAAGTGTCTGTTATATGGCCTATCACAGGCGGGGTATTTTTTAAACAATTTTAGCCAATAAAATGAAAACAAACAGATTTTTAGGAATAAGAACTGTTACTCCTGTATTTGTGGATGTTATTACCAGCTCCTTTCTGTAAAGGAAGTGTCAGGTTTAGTGATCATTTAAGTAGAAATCAACCTACACAACAAAATTATTAATGGCCCCTAAATGCCCCTTCCCCCATCATCTACATCGTTTACGTCCACACACCGAAATCCGCTCTCTGGCTCAGGTTCAAAAAATCAGAACGCTGAAACATTATTTGGTTGGGTTGGTCTTTAGCGATTCTTCACTTAATTATTCTTTAAGTGGAAACATGTTAAAAAAAAATCCTTTAACCCCTTCATGCCGAGATGTGCAGCGATACTTTGTATCTTTGTGATCAGAGCAATTTTATCAATTATATTTAAGTTAAACATGTGAAAGCAAATTTCATATATTTGTTTCCAGGAAGTAATGGGTTCCGTATATTGATAATTTGGTAGAATGGGGTGTAGGGGCAGAGAGAGCGAATTTGGGGGCTCAGAACTTCTTTTCACTTTAAGCCTCAGATTTTGTTGGGTCGCCCTCGTCCAGAATACCCAACCCTGCAACATAATAATTACAACTCTCGCAATCTCACTGAACTATATCTAAGTTGTTTTTATTCCCAGTCAGGGCCGGTGCCGGGGTCTCTGGTGCCCCACGGCCCTGGTTCGGTGCAGGCTCCATGAAGACCTCACTGCGCAGAAAGCGCGCCATTGCACATGTGACGCTTCCCTGTAGCCCCATGCCTGCTCCAACGCCCCCATCCTGCGGAGACTGGGAAGGTGGATCAGTGCCAGCCAGCGGGCGGGCTGGCGAGGTGCCAAAGGCCTCCTGCTGAGCATGTGTCCCACCGGCCCCGTTCCCAATATCAAACTGGATTGGATTCCTGTCTAAGTCAATAGAGGAATAGGTTGTCTGGTGTTTCCTAATGCTGAGCGATAAGGAAACAAACACATGTTCAGGATTTAGACCCCAGGATCCCCTCCCCCTAAAAAAAAATCCCCAAAACATAAAAACAGAGTAAATCAAGCTCCACGGTAAAAAACAAAAAAAAGAAAACAATAAAATGGGTTACGGTAATCTGGGCCCTTTAGGCAGGAGACTAGGTTGCCTGATGCATGATCCAACTCTACACATGTTTAATCAAATCCTCAACAGGAGGATCACAGACTGCCTGCATGGAAGATGCTCAACGGCGCCACCTTCCTGTTGTGCAGTGTAAATGAAGACCACGTCATTTGACCTGGAATTACCTGTTCTTATACAGTAGTTAAAGGTAACAAATAATTCTTATTTTTCTGAATGACTTTAGTCAAATTATTTCCTTTGCTCATTTCTTATCAATACTAATTACGCTGGTAATACTAAACTAAACTAAAACACATGAATAACAGGTTTAGGCAACCGGGCTGCTACGGAACGACAAGACCCAGCATGCCCAGTCAATCATTGGCTTGCAGTGCATCCTGGAATTTGTAGTTCCACAATAACCAGGGAGCTGCAGGTTACCTGCTTACTAATAAGAACTTATAGCCAGGGGTTCTTGTAAGCATTTATAGGCAAGGAGTCTGGACATACAAATATCCTGGGTACACACAGATGACATCTTACATCTATTTATGTTACAGTAAGGGTCCAACATTTCTTATAATACGTTTACAGTTTGAAACAAAGCAAGAAGCCCGTATGAGGAGATCGCTGTATCCAGGAGTGTTTCTCACTGATCATTATATATTTATTCCGTCACTGAACACTTCCCCGATGAGTCATGTGACACCTTTACTCTCCAAATAAAAGCTATATCCTACAGGAGCGACATCACTATTCTCCCAATATAAGTGACGACATCACAACTCACCTAATATAGGGATGTAGATGGATACAGATACAGCACATGGTGAAGACCCCAATAATCGCCTAGTTCCCACATGTAGGTATCTAAAGTGCACATATCAGACAAAAATATGAGATTTTTGATCCTCACAATACATACTGTGCCCCCAAATACATAATACCAAACCCTGAGACACGGCGAGAGGAGACGATTATAAGACAAGGAGAAGGGCAGTCTGCTGAGACCGATCCAGGGGAGATCCAGACCTCCGTGTCATCACTGTTGCTTGTTAATAAAGTTAATAAAAGGACGGAGTGGTCACATGACAATCCCGCTTATCCACTGGGTTGATAATGATCCGCTAGAGGTTGATTAGATGATTAATCCGAGAGGGTTGCTGTCAGGTTCCACAGACAATCGGCTGTGATCGGGGGCAGTCCCATGGTGGGCTACCTTGGGCTGGGTCACTGGGCTATCTGCATTTTGTTTTCCTTTAAAATGTTCCCAATAGGCTGCTGAGCCAAGTCTCCCCCCCCCCCCCCCACCCCCCGGGGGGCTAAAATTTACCAGCCAGCCAACATACAGCATCGTATGCGGCCACATTGGTATCTCCTTCACGGAACAGAAGATAACGACAGTGCGCTTATCTCTAAATATTTTTATTAGCTACATCCAGGTAAAACATAACTAATAACATTTGTATCTAAACCCCAGATGGACCATTCAGGAATAAAGACCGAACCATGGGACCATCTATCCCGTAGGTCCTCCAGTGCGATCCACCGATGGGAAGACCGGTCCTCAGATCCGCAGCAGAGTATCGGCCGCCTAGACTGTCACTGAATCCCCTGATTGGCTGATACAGCTGAACCCAACTTGTAACTGTATCGTGTGCGGTGAATCCAGTTTCCCATCAGAAAGTAAAACAACGTCATTTACATGCAAGTTGCTAGGACACGTATTACAGAAACACAGCAACCACCTGGCGTGGTCTCTGCTGCGTATCACACAAAGCATCTGATGATTCAGTTCTCCTGCCGGCACTAGTCCTAGCACCGGCTCTATGATCAATTACTGCTACCTCCTTAGCTCTAATTACTAATACGCTTTACTGTGTGAGCAAGAAAACTCCCCAAAAATGCAATATATAGTGTAACAACCGCATAATGCATCACCCGCCCCCCCATGTGTACTTCAACGTACTACATATAACTGGGGTGAGAGGGAAATCATCATCTTAATGTTATTATTTTTAATAAATAATTTTATTTGAAAAGGTGACTTGCGATAATATAAGAGTTACACATAAGTCTGTTCTCTTGTGTAAGATACACATTCCAGCACTGCGCACACATAAAATGCGAACGTTTGTACATACATTTTTGCATCTTAATAACTTGCCTCGCCTTATGCATAGAGAGGTGGAATGAGGGCATCAGGGGCGGACAAACGTAGGGCGAGTACAGTAAGGGCGTGATCGCGCAACTGCATCCGCAGGTACGCATTTTAGGCAGCGTGTCTCTTGGGGGCCGTTGTTACAAGACGCAGTGATGAAGGTGATAGCGGCAGCACTAGACAGACACCTGTGAATGGCTGATTGTGTATCGACAACTCTATTATATGAAGTTGCGCCTATCGATTTGCATTACTTAACTGACATTTCCATTTGGACTGCGGCAGGAAATATAATTCCCCCTTTGAGTTTTTAATGGGAAAACAACAGATGACTGTATTTAATTTAGTAAGAGAGAGGCCACACAGGCTGAACGAAATTAAACACATCTGTTTGTATTAAATCTATAGGCACTTACAGGTTAATGGTTAGATTCAAATTAACCAATGAGAGCCTGGGAGAGGAGCAATCACAGGGCATATACTCCGCATGCAGAGGGTTGGGTCTCTTCTGAAGCACGAACCCCCTCCCTCCCTCCCTATAGTTAAGATTTTGTTAATATTTTCTTCTTATTTAGAACAGAGTTTGTCAGGAGAGTTCCTGCAGTCAGCGACTGGTTCCATATGGTGCTATCGCTGATTGGCCGCACGTCACTGCCCCCTTCATAGCACCTCGGCTCTTGGATCCTGTGTAAGAGGGACCCCTGGCTTGTTTTGAGAGAGCTCGTCACTGTGAGCCCCAGAGGGGAGCATTCACGATGTCACCAGATCTAGCAGCGGCCAATCGTAAGGGACTTTGTCCTGGTACCAGGGGTTGTGTCTGTGGCCGCACACTGTCTGGTTTCTGGGTATTAGTTGTTAGCGGACGCAGATCGATCTCACCGCCACCATTGTATTCAAGTTTGAATAAACTGTGACCTAAATATCCAAATTTAAGAAGTTCTTTGTGTTGTTATTTCTATAGTTTTTTGTTATAGATTGAACAATTAAAATAGGTGGTTGCTGCAGATGAGAGTATTACAGAATGGAGTTTAATATAATTTGTGCTTTTATTTAATTACAGTTGATATTGAAAATGTGACAAGTATTAGTAACATACTTGCCAACCTTTGAATAGTGTACTTGCTCAGTGACCCTTGAAGGTTTTTTTTGCAGGTTTTTTTCTTTTGCAGGATTGTTTATTCTCATTAAGAGCCGTGCCTATGGGGCCCCCTTGCCCGTGGGGCCCCCGGGCAGCTGGCCATCGTGCCCAATGGAAAAGATGGCCCTGGAAGTCGTTGTGAACAGCAGACGGTCTGCACTTCATTTTCACACACTGAGATTTAGAGATGAGCTAGGACTGGAACCGGATCGTCCATTAGGCAACTTTGCTCCTTCCTCGGGCTGGATTTACTCCTAACTGCATCAGAATCTGACTACCAATATCTACTAACTGTCCTGATTTCAGCAGCACAGTCCCGATTTTAAAACTCTGTTTGACATATTTGTCCCGCGGGTGGAAATGTAGGGAAAGCAAAGTATATATTGGGCAGCCTAGAGTGTGACAGCGCTAGGCAGCCTTCTGGGTTCATGACCACGCCCATCACACTGTGGTCACACCCACTTTTTGCAGTGGCCACACCCCCGCCGCCAAAGACAGACATGTTGGGAGGAAAGATTATTCTGCCATTCTCAGTATCCATTATATTCCTGTATGTACGGCAGCACTTGTGGTCAGTATCTGTACTGTAAGTGAATATACAACAGATTCATATTATGGCCATATTGTTCCCCTAGGCTTGCTGTGACTTGTAGTCCTACAATAACCAGACAGACCTCTGATCTAGAGGTCCCCCGAATATAACATGGATGAACCCCTTAATAGCAGTGTTCTTTGAAATGTTGATAAAAAGTTGTCTCCTGTGAGCACATACTGACACAAATGGAGTCTGACAGCGGGTACGACAGAAGCAGCCACAGCTGGTTCCTGTGACAGTATCTGAGTCATCCATCGCTCAGCCAGGGCTATCCCCAAGATACGGCCCGAGGACAGGATTAAGAGCCGCCGAAGTAGAAACTTTAAGCATCTCTACACACGAGGGATAAATAGAACGACAACAAGAAAATCCAGCACAACTTCTACTACACAATCTTGTAGCAAAAATCATTCAAATGAAAATGTGATGTGGATGGAAGATGCTGTCGACGTTCTACCGTAAATCTATTCCTAGTCCCCGACGTGGCCCTCCGTCCGTGTTACTTGGGGGCCGGACATTCTAGGATTCTGTATGGGATGGAGAAAGTCATCAGGTGCTCGGAATATATCCCCCCTCCCCCCCACTACCTTGGCATGTTAGCGGTACATGTTCAGGTACCGTGGCCGCGTTAATAGAGATGATAATGACCTGACACCTACAGGGGTACACAAACAATGTAGAGTCCACATTCAATCACATTCAGATAAAAGCACAATTCAGACGACCAGGCCGAGGCTTGGGGTACAATGCTATGGGGGTACGTCACTATATAGAGCGATGCAAGTAGTGAATCACTATGACATATCGTCGAGGGTCACACGTCTCCTATTGGCGACTGCCGCTCAGGAAGTCCATCCCCTTCATATTCATTCAGTAACCTCAGTGCCGTGTTTGTGATATCTGCGGGGCAGGGGCAGGCGGGAGATTAATTAATCACTATACAGAACTACTTCCTTGATGGTCTCTTCATATTTCATTCAGTTGGGAACACAAGAGAACAGATGTGGTTAATGGAAAGGTAAAACTACCGCCTACTGGCCATCAGAAGGTACTGCAGTGCTCAGAATTTCATTCATATTATTTGAATGACAGTTCTCTCATTGACCAGTAATATCCATTATCTCTTACACCGATGAAGCCTTCTGCCTCTACGATGTCACCAAATTGTAGCATAAAAGGCCGGGCAAATGGCAGAAGCTAATGCACCTAAATATACTGCTGGCGCCTGCAATAATATTGATGTCTTCCCTCATTTTTTACATGATATTTTTGGCTTCTGGATTTTACTGACTGGCTACTAAATTATCCATGATTTTATCTGTAGCCCGGCTGCAGCACTATGACTGCACAGGCACAGCTGGGCATTGAAGAACTACAACTCCTAGCTTGCCTTGGGGCAGAAGAGGAGGAAAGAGTTGGCCTGAGAAAAATAAAACATATATATAGAACTAATGTCCCCTCTTAATAATATATAGGCATTAATGATAAAACAGGAAAGTATGCTTCCCCATGAAATACAATTTTTAGGATGATCTTAATGTCTACTGAACATAAAATACATATTTACAGTTGCTCCTGTTGCAAACACATGTTATAGCATGCATACAACTCAGGACTTAGACTAGCCCCAGGGGCGGACCTAGATTTTTCTTGAGGGGGGATGGGGGGATTTAGCATACCCACTCCCCTCCTTCATTCTTATTGGCTGACCCCAGTTTCCCCCACCTACGACTGCCCCCCCCCCCCCCCCACTAGATCCGCCCCTTTCACTGGAGCAAGAGATACAGCAGAAAGACAGGTAATTCTGCAATGCCCAGAGCTGGATTCGGACGTGGCTGAGTGAGTCTGACTTTGGCTCGGACTTACTGTAAAATGACTACGGCAAAACGCCCCTTCTCAGCCTTGATCACTCCCCGAAATTGTAGGCTGTAGTAAGTGTCCTTTGTGTAGGAGGACGGAGCGGACAGGGCTGTTTACTGGCGTATGGTCCGGTTCTGGGTGTGCACGGAGCGTTTCTGCGGATCATACACTCAAAATCGGCAGATACGAGCCTTAATGTATGAGGCCCCCGGTGTTCAGATCCCAGAAACAGGGCCGGAGAAGGAATTCAGGTTCAGGTGGAGAAACTAGTAAGACGTCCAGGTGAGAAACACTCAGTCAGTTCCTATTTACAGTCACCCAGTTTTTACCTCCAAGGGCCCACAATGGTGTTACATCTCCAATGCCTCTACCTAGAGAGCTGCCTGCACTGTGTAAGGATCTGTCCCTCAGGGTTAGCTAAGACTCTGCTTCTGAGCTGGGTGACTAATTCCTGTGCACACATTGTGTATTTAACTGTGATTCACAGCTGAAAAACTCTTTTCATGTATTCAAAACCACATTAGACATTTTACAAGGGTTATAAAATCCCATTGTCAAGTGCAACTACAAAAAAATGTTCTTCTCACGTTGAGTATATGTTATACAAGAATACAAGTTATAATTTACATCTTAGTACTGTAAACTATAATACTCTGGTTCCCCATAAAACTCTACAGGAACAAGTCATGGCCGATCTGCTCCCCCTGGTGGCCAGAGAGGAAACAACAGTGCAAAGTACCAATTTCCAATAAGTGTGAAGGAAGCATTTACACCGACCAATTACACCCCAGGCTCATGAGGATATACAGCACAGAATCATAGTGGATAGCATTGCTCTTCAAATCACTGGGGTCATAAGCAGGTGCAGGCTGGGCTGGGGGTCAGGGGGGGGGGTCAACTGCCCCCCTGGGCGGGTCCCGTAGTGGGCTACATTGGGCTGGATCACTGGGCCGCCTGCTTTTTTTCCCCTTTAAAATCTTTTTTTTTCTGAATTTTTCAGCCATGTTTTCTTATCATCAGGCCCAGTTGTTTATTTTCCCTGCACAGGGATAGGACACAAAGTTGTTCTCTGGCTACAACTGCATGCAGTGAAAAGAGTCATAGATCTGTGTCATATCCTCTGTCTGTAAATAAGAACCGCTCTGCCCAGTGATATAAATAAATGGATAAGAAGCACAGAGGGAAGATAAAAAGACAAACAGGGTATTTGTAATTTCAGTTTCAAAATTGCAGGTACAAGGCAGCGTGTTAAAGTCATCTGACGGTGGAGAACCACTTTCATTTAGCATAGGTTTCACAGCCAACAAGACATTTAAATTTAAATTTGGACAGTGGTTATGAAACACGCATGTTACGTGGTAGCAGAACTTGTAATGTAGACGTGCAGAATGCAACATGCAACATGTATGTTATGTGTGTTTTTAATGACTGACCTGGCCTCTGCCGTAATACTGACGTATCTTCCATGTAAATGAGAAAAGCAGAATAGCCGTCAGCCGGCTGGTCAGACTCCCTGATGCAGAACATGCACCAACAGTCATCACCTACACCCAGATAGAAATGTTGTTGGATAAACTAATATTCCCCCCCATCAGTTCACTAGGAATCACTGAGGCACGAGGCACAGAGTGGTACCTAGTGAATCGATAGGCTGCTTTCAGGTAGACTTAAATGTAGGGATCTGTGGCAATATAGACAATGGCAAGTAAAATCTACCAGTCTATAGGCATCGAGGGGAAGGAAGCGAAGCTGGGAGCCGCAGTATGATGGAGGTTTTGCATTAGACCTATTAGTTCAGTTTCTCCATCTGCAATAACAATGTCATTATCTGGCACTGTGTGTAATATATCAGGTTTAAGTGCAGCTTAGTCCAAGCAAATTTATGACATTTAATATTTGTTGTCAGGTAGCCCATGAACGGCCTGGTTTAGGGTCCCGGGTCACGCAGTACTGGTGGTCCAGGAGACGTCTCCCCCTGGTCCTCACACCTGCTCATAAAAAGAGGATTATTAAACCCAAATTAATCTTTCTCCTCCATAAAACATGAAGTTTGGAATATACGCACTTACATGGTAAAAAAATGTTCTCAATTAATTGTGCAGCCTTCAATGCGATCCAGATGCCGGAGAGATGGATCATATAGAGGAGAAAACATGGACAACGCTCCCAACTTGGTTGTGAAACACACGCGCAATTATACTAGAAGCCGTGTGCTAATCTGTCACATCGCACTAAACCTGACTGTCAGCAGAAACGTTACAGAAAGCAAAACAACATATGAGGCACAGCAAAGCCTGGAGCGTGCGTAAGGAACAAGACATAGGGGCATATTTAATAAATCACGGTAGTGCACTATCGTCCCGATGTGCCCTCCGCAAATTTATTAAAGGTGCATCGCAGCAGATATCATGGATATCTGCTGCTTTGCACTCATCGTTTTTGCGAGCAGTCACCATTCAACAGTATGGTGACTGCTCCTGGCCGCAATCTAACAAGTCCTGAAAAAATGTTTTTTTCGGGAACTTGTCATGTTAATGTACGCCAGCTGTCAAAATTGAAAAAATTCAATGCTGTCAGCTCTGCTCCGAAGAGCAGAGCTGGACAGCGCATGTGTGGAGGGATCACATGATCTTTCCCTGTCACTCACCGTTCGCTCTCTGCAACGATAGTTGGAGAGACAGAGCGGGGATCTTTGCGCAATTGAAGGAAGAAAAGGAACGAAGATGACCAGTAGGAGATCCGGAGACACCACGTCCCGAAGAGGGGGGTAAGTGTGATTTTTTTTTATCACAGAAACAGCAGTTTTTCGGAACTGCTGTTTCTGTGATCCATTTTTCATAATTTTGAGAAATACATCAATCCTTATCCATGCGATAAGGATTGATAAGTATTTCTCGTTTTTCCCGATAAATGATAAATGTGCCCCAAAATCTGAAGGGAATAATTTAAAAACAATAGTCAGAAACAGAGAAGATTTAATGATCCGCGAGGTCCGGTAGGAACCCAGCACAGTTTGTTTCTGTGCATAGTTACCGCAATTACCGTACAGAAAACAGCGCTCATTTTTGCTCACACCTCTATGAATAAAAATTAGCTAAAATTATTACGGTAAACATCCACGGGAGACACATGGTCCGTGGTTCCTACGTGACCTCGCGGCTAAGTGAATCTCCCCCTAAGTGTCATTTACTGACCATAAAATGTGCTGGTTGGTATTAACTTGAAACTGCCCCAAGTAAATGAGGTTACACCTAATTTTGCAGATTGTGGGTGTACAGGAATACATGCATGGGGGACATTGCTCCTAAAATCCTGCTTGTTCCAGTCTCATTTAGGTTTTAGATTAATCATGAGGGAAAATCTGTTCTGTTTTGTCTGATTTCTGTGCATAGAAAAACAAACTTACTGACGTAAAACTACTCTGCATTACTGGTACCTCCTGAGGAGTCAGAGGGAGAAACAACTGTGTAGGAAATTGTGTAGAAGTCATCGTACCTGTGTGTAGGAAATTGTGTAGAAGTCACCGTACCTGTGTGTATGAAAATTGTGTAGAAGTCACCGTACCTGTGTGTATGAAAATTGTGTAAAAGTCATCGTACCTGTGTGTAGGACATTGTGTAGAAGTCATCGTACCTGTGTGTAGGACATTGTGTAGAAGTCATCGTACCTGTGTGTAGGATATTGTGTAGAAGTCATCGTACCTGTGTGTAGCACATTGTGTAGAAGTTATCGTACCTGTGTGTAGGACATTGTGTAGAAGTTAACGTACCTGTGTGTAGGACATTGTGTAGAAGTCATCGTACCTGTGTGTAGGATATTGTGTAGAAGTCATCATACCTGTGTGTTTTTCATAGTGTAGAAGTCATCGTACCTGTGTGTAGCACATAATGTAGAAGTCATCGTACCTGTGTGTAGCACATAGTGTAGAAGTCATCGTACCTGTGTGTAGCACATTGTGTAGTTTTAGGTGTGATGAAAATGTTAATTTTAGTGAAGTAAAATCATCAGTGTGTTTTCATCAATTTAATTTCCTGTCTGGCGCTTCTTAATTAGTGATGGAGCTCAGATGACGCATTACAGGGAAACAATGGATGTGACTAATAATGTGATATAAGCACGAAAGTCTTTGTCAATGCTCATCGGAGACACGATTTAGTGCATTCAGTAAACTGAGCAAAGCTCAGAGATATATTCTAGTTACTGCACTGTCAGGAGATAAATGTTTTATTCAAAGTTGCTACAAAGATGAAATAGATCCATATCGGTAATAAATAAAATCCACGACTCTGTATCAAGATACTAAGCGCGGTCACAATTTGCAAAGATCTACTATATAAAAGCCTAGTGGCGTGTGTCTGTGTGTGGAAAAAAAAACAAGCTGCAGCGCCACCTGCTGGGCGAAGTTATACACTGACCTACTAAATTCTTAGTGTGTGTGGGAAAAAAAACTCAGGGCTGAAATTTGTTGCAACGCCACCTGCTGGGCGGAGTTATACACTGACCTACTAAATTCTTAGTGTGTGGAAAAAAAACTCAGAAAGGGCTGAAATTTGGTATACTAAGATGTTTTTAATTTGTTAATTTAATTTGTTAATTGTTAAAAGTGTTTATAAAGATTTAAAAAATATATATATTTCTTGAAGGAGAAGTGACAGTTGGGAGTGGTTGGTGTTTGCCGGGGGTGACAGAGCGAGAGGAGTGTGATACTCAGGACCGCTGAGAGAGATCCCTGTGTCTGGATAGACATCTGGATAGATGTGGCGATAAAAATGAAGGATGAGGTGGAGACATGTGGACAAAACCACGTTAAAAAAGGACGCTTGCGTCGGGAAGTAACGCTCTTCCCCTGAGGAGGCCTGGGCTATGGCCCGAAATGCATGACAAGAACCTTTTTAACACCTTAAGTAGCTTGATTTGACTAGAATGCATGAGTATCATGCACGGATTAACTTGTATTATTATAAATTCTCAAACTATAACGTATTCTAAGAACGCTCTGCAACCCAACGAGCCGGGCAGCCAATACGCGTAGAGAGTCCTGGGGGTAAATGTATCAAGCTGCGATTTTGCATTTCCAGAGATTTTCTCGGGCGAGTTTAAAAATGTTGATTTATTAGCCAGCAATTTGATGTAACATTGCCGGAGATGTTTTTCTTTCAAAATCGTCATTCTCAAAATTGCTACAAATCGCGGTCCAGTGTCACTCCAGCTATACAACTCGCCAAATGTATGAAGCTGCGATTTTGCAAACTCGAGTTGGAATTCAAAATCGCCAGATACAACGCGCTCCTTTCTATAGGCGAGATTAGCAAACACATCACTGTTACACTGCAGGGTAATGTTACTATAACAAGAGGAACAATGGGAGTTTAAATAAACCAATATTTATGTTTTAGAGGGGCAAATATGTTTATTAATTAGCTTACAGGTAACAAATTATTTTACTAATTAGTTATACACATTTATGTAATATTTTTTAATCAGTCTATTATATGTGCTACGTAATTGTTATTCTATTTTAGTTAGAAAGCACCAACATATTACATATTAATGTACATTGAAGGGATCATGACACAAAAAAAAATTAATTGCAATGAAGTGGAACAGAAGGTAAAGATGGCCCTGGCCACATTTTTACAATAACAAAAGGTGCGGGGAACAGTTGATACTTAAGATAGCAGAATAACTGTTGTAGCAGCTGGAGAGTAAAGTGCCTGTGGCTGATCTTATAATCCTCTGACAAAAACAGACATTTCTATGCCATATCTCTATGCATCCACCTATCTGCAATTGTTTAATTTAGAGTTGGATGTAAATGCACCAGAATGTTGTAATTTTGTACATTTTGCAAAATGTGTTGCATTGCCCATATGCCCAAAGTGCACTATTATTTTAAGATGCGTGTAGGTAACACCTGCAGCCTCTTGCACTTCAAGAGGCAGATAAGGGGCATTCCGGTGCAAATACATTGTAGTATAGTAAGGGGCACACATGGTGATTTTGCATATAAAATCGTCTGGCTATCTATTGCAATTTACAGCAATTTTAAATCGCTGACAAAATCGCAATTAATAATTGGGACGTTCTAGTAAAACCTTTTCTGGAGAGCGGATTTAGTATTTCTGAACAGGGAACTGAGCTGGAATTTGAAGCTGTATTTCTAGCTCTGGGACGATAGTTACCGATCCCAGCACCTCGGTGACTCACTGTAACACAAACACAATGCCGGTAGTTAGGTGAATGCAGCTCAGACTCAGGTAAACCCGAGTGGAAGGTTATTATTTAAGAAATACCAGAGGATGCATCATATCAGGTAACTCCACCTGGCCGGAGGACAGGATACCCAGAGACCAGTCACTTGTATCTAATGATACAACAATACAACAAGTGCTGCGATTACATAGAACAGAAACTCCCAGATATTATTAGTCTGACATGAAAAATGTACAGTCATAAATATATACATTAAAAGCCCCAACCTGCGCCGGGATAAAGTTTTTTTCTATTTGGTATAAATGTTGTATGGATCATGAAGCAGTAAGGGAGACCTCACGAAACGCGTTGCGCAGTCGGAATGATGGCGTTTTTATAGTCTGCTTGTGGGATACAAAAGCTCCGGTATCGGAATCTTTCGTTTGATTGAAGACAGAGATTTGTTAAGAAGTTATTGCACTATCATCACTTTTGAGATTTCAGGGGAATAAACTGGTAGTATATATTGTATCTCAATGACACATTTAACACTTTGAGAAAAGCAGATTAGCCGACTATGATATAGCCTAGGTGTGAGGGGGGTCTCATTAAGGCTATTTATGCCAATCTGGAAGATAGAGGAACCTCCCTGGTCTGTGACCTACTAATGTCATTTGTACCTTATGATAACTGGAGAAGAGGCAGAGCAGGAATAAGTTGTAACTAAAGTCTCCATTTCAAAACTGAATTGAATTCTGGATATAATCTTATACTGTGTTCACACTGCCGACCCGGCAGTATCCCGGGTACATGACCCCAGGACATTGCTGGGTGACAGAGTCTCCCACCCCGGGTCTCCCTGTCAACATCACAAGAGGAGCTTTGATTGGTTCCTCTTGTGATGTTGATTCTTTTGTTTTTTTACTTTCAATAGTTTTCGGTGAGACGTTCAGACTGGCATCTACATGGGTCGGACTCTGGAATAACTCTGCAAAAGACGTGGGACTAATGCCCAGGTCATCCGACCCGGATAGATGCAGGGGCAGGGTCCCACTCAGCCTGGACCCGGGTTTTTGTGGCAGTGTGAACAGAGTATTATACAAAGTAGGGGGTGAGTGGTCTTTCCAATTTTGGACTAATGCTGCCCTTTTGGTCGTTGCTACATTTCTGCACCCGTTATGTTAATGAAACTCTCTCTTATTTTTGCACGAACCTCTAAGCAGAGGTCATTACCTACAACATCACGCAGTTGCAGAATGACTATGGAAACCTGGGGTTAACTCAATCGGCCTCTATATTTAGAGGGTTATTTCCTACACTGAGAAGATTTCTGTGTCATTGAGGGCATCACGTTCAATTATAGAGAAAAAGATTTCTCGCCTTTATAGGTTTTAAATGATTTAATTAGTACACAGAGATCGCTATGTTGCATTTATCTTGGAGATATTGGCGGTCCAGCAAGAGAAGAGAACGTTGATTTCACTGTTATTGGCTATTATTCACCTATAAGGATTCCTCTATCACCTAATAAGGGGAGGTGCCTGGAATTAGTGCATTTCACAATTGCTAATTGTTCCGGCTTCCACACAACAAGGTGCCGGGACGGAGGAGAGAAATATCTTATTAGGTATTACCCACGTACAGAACTGGGTTCATTTTCATGGAGAAACATTTTAACCGAATTCCAGTGTGTTGGGGGAGCAGGGAGGGGGGGAGGGGGGGGGGGGACGGGCATTTTATTGTTGTTGCATTTTTAAAAGCCAACCTTCCAAAATTATATGTTTGTGTAGATGGGGCCTAAGTTGAAAGTAAATTAATTCCATAAATGCCGATTCTCCTAATGCAGTTACATTTGTTTTTATGACATCCAGTGCGCCGATCCCAGATGTATCCGTCTCCGTGGGTTGCTGGGAAAACCGGTTCTACTAAATCAGATGCAGCTGTTATAGTGGAAACGATGTTCATCCCAAAAATCATTGTCCTTTATTTCTATAGCATCAACATGTTCCCCAGCGCTGTACAAACGCCCGAACCTCCTGATCCTTGGCCGCTTCCTATGAACACCCGACGCCGTCTCTCTGAACCGTAGATGGACTGCGGCCAACCTGGATCGAGTTGCTGCGAACCTGCCCAGACTTCCCCATTACTCAGCGCGGCCTCGTGTGTGAGCCCCTCAAACGCCACTATCCCAGGACCCATCCTCTGCTGCAGTAAACAGGCCACAAGCCCACGAGACACCAGAGAACGGGATGAGCTATTTCCATCCGAGCTTTGCTCCGAGGATGATGAAAGACGCTCCGATGCTTTGATTTTAATGACAGGGGAAAAAAATGATGCAGAAAATAAATAAAGCAGGAAAATAAATTCCACAGCGTATAACGAGCAGCAGATGTCAGAATCAATTACATTAGACACGACAACAGCAGAAGGGAAAAGCAATTGTGATGGTCCAACAACAATGACTCCGTCTGTTACACATCAAACGTATGTAGGAAACATATTATTATAGACTAAGGATCTCTCCCCATCTATAGAATAGGAAAACTCTGCAGAATTAGGTCTCGCTGTAACGTATCTCCCCAGGGTGGGGCAGCCGAAGTCTGGTAAAGTCAGCCCCCAGTTGGGTTTATAACGGTGCTCAGGTCATATTTATGTAATTTTATCCAGGTGTCCCAGATACAATTACTAATCTCATAATTAGAATTTTTTTTACTAATTAATATTCTTTATAAAGAGGCAATAGATGCTGCGCTGAACATTAATGGGACCATATTAGAAATCATTTCCATATACATCACTTATGATGATCGCTTTAAAGAGTGTGAGCTCTGTGGTACAGAGCTAAATCTGAATTTCGTCTGCAAACACGTGATCCTGGAGCCTGTAGGCGGATATTCGTTTACTGAGACAGTATAAATTGAGTAGATAATTAAAGTCTGTCTTGTCGAAGTCAGCAAATTGGATAAAGTCATTTCAATTAAAATCGAGCAAACTTGGTTGTCTTTGTCTGAAAAGATGCGTAGAGCACGCTACGGCGTGGAAGGGCGTGCCCAGCCGCAACAACAGCATTTACGCTTTTACATACATTCGCACAAACACGCACATTTGTAAAATTATACACATTAATCGTAGTTGCAACACATAGTTATTTATGTCGAAATATAGTAGTGTTTATGTGTAATATTATAAGTTATATGCATATTAGTGATACATATGGTTCAGGTTAAAAGAAATGTGTCATGTCTAATATCATAGTAATCCCCTTTACATCAGCAGCTGTTCGGTGCATTCGGCGAAGAGATCGCACATTGCATACTCTAGTTATTGATGTTAGGGAATAAACCTTTGATATGATATTAACTGTCAAATGCTAATGGACTGATTGTAATTGGAGTTTGGCGGGAAGAACAGAGCAGTTTGGCGGGAAGAACAGAGTTCATCCCCTGGAGAGACCCCCACCTTTGGATTCCTTAGATTGAATTAGCCTATGATGTGTAACCCCCTGGACCCTCCTGATGCCTGGACCAATAGAAACGAGCTATACCACCTGCATTGTTTCACTGTATCTCTGTTTGCATATAAGCCGTAGCTCTCATGTAGTGTTCAGTCACCTTGACCACAGACTTCAGGACTGAATGACTGTTCACTGGATCCAGAGCGCCTGCAATAAGTAACGGCTGTAATTATTATTATTTCGCTTGAATTATTCTGCTACTTTTTGAGAATAAATATTTGTGCGTTGGAAATCGAGATTCGACAATCGTTATTGGATAGCGACAAAACTCTCATAACAGTCTTATTCCGAGGTAAGAGGGGATCTGATCCTAAATTGCAGCATGTTGTATATTTCATGTAATTGCACATTGCACACTGACAGGACAGTCCGGAGGAGAGATATATAACCATGAATACAAATGACGTTTCTAAAGCCAACCTATCATTACTTTAATATTCACACTTTATCCCTCCTCTGCTCCATGCTAAATTTCCTTAGGTATTATTTAAATAATAGCATCATGTGACAGTAAACACATGTGATCATTCAGAGCCAATGTGCTGAGAGCTGGCAGTCTGATGATGTCACAGGATGTGTATCAGGTGCACACTGAGCCAGGGCTGCTCCCACTCTCATTAATATTCATGAAAACTGATACATTCTAGCACAGTGTAACCTCTGCTTCTATATCTGTGTCATGTGACCGCAATACTCTAACTGAAATGGAGATCATTAGTGATGTCACTTTATAGAGCAATAAATCGCGGATTTTGCATGAGACTCATGACTTAAAGTGGTCCTGTCAATGGATAGTGAGGTACGATGAAGGCCAAAATAGTTTATTATAATAGGAGGCACTTCTTTCCAAGCAGCTGAACTTATTCCTTGCATTTTATAATCTGTAAAGAGCGTTAGTCTGTTAGTCGTTCCTATTAATAACATTAATTATATAGTATGATGGGGGCAAGAATGGATATTTGGATTATAACACAATTTTGTAAAATGGAGCAACAGAGAAGAACTGATTCATGTGTTTTCCTACACGCTGTTCTGATGTTAATGATGAGGGACCACCAGAGAAGACCACTTGGCTGTAACATCGGTCATGGCAGTAAATCCCGCATCTGCTGAACATCTTTCTGCAAAGTGATCAATCATCAGTCTGCAGTAAATCGTTTGCTGAGTTAATGGACTCAGGAAGATCAATACATGTACATGACACCCAACCAAAATGATAGAGACTAAAATGGAGAAGACTATGGATCCTATTTAACAAAGGTCTAACGCAGATTAGCGCAGTCCCCATAATTCTCAATGGGGACTGCGGTCCGGAGCAATTTATCAATCTCCGAAAAGCTGATGGTCGCACATGTACAGTGCAGAAGTGAGGTCATAACCTACAAGTAAATTGATGCCGATAACTTACTATAGACTCTTCATCGGAGCCTCTCTCCTGGCTGAACAATCTTAGTAAATAGTTGTGTTAAATTATTTCTTATCACTGCTATAACAAATGATGATTAACCTACAGAAAATGCAAAAAGGTCATAAACAGCCTTATATATCGTAATATTTAAAGATACAACATTAATATATTGCAGCAGATGGACAGTATGACTCTATGTAAGAGATACATTCACGCCAGGCCTGTCCCGTCCTCTAATCTATCTACATTAAGTTACATAGATTGGAGACTCGTAATGGAAACATTTCCTCATGTGGTTTCACTTTTGCTCCGTGCAAATATTGTAAACACCAGTCTTACTGCAACACTTGTACAATGCTTCTGAGGAAATGGTCAGGAGGCCATGAAACGCGTTATGTGGATGTGTAATACTAATTCCTGCTTTCTACATATTGTCAATCACGGAACCAATCATGTTGTATTGATTAACCGCAGCATGTACATCTACTAATTAGGAAGGAAGCTGGGGTCATCCACCCGTTCTCGCAGGAAGCTAATGTTATATTGGGAAGTCGGTCCCTACCCGCAAGATGTGGGTATTATCTCCGTTAAATTTAGGCAGCTATTATAATCATTCAGAACTGGATACACATGAATCATGTCACCGATGTAGTTATCTATATGGAAGAACTTTGTGTTCTGACAGTGACCATTGTATCTTTCATATTGTTACATTCATTTGTTGGTAAAATCTAACTTATAGATACTTTGTATACATAATATAAATGTCTCTGGCCTGAGGTGTTATATTTATAAGTGTATTTATTGTTGCAGTGTTTGGATATTTTGAAATTCTTACTAATAGATTGTTTCTATGTAAAGAAAAGCAAGCCATTATATAATGTTTTGTTTTTTAAATATATCTTTTTTTAAATTATTTTTAAATGGATTATTAGACTAATCCTTTAATATTAGTCTTTTTTTGTTATGATTGGTGATATTAAAGTAAAGCGCTGTGAATTTTTATTTTCAGATACTTTGTGTGTGTTTGATCTCTCTATATCTATTGTGACATTAATTACATTCATACATATAGTTTATAATCTGTTTGGCATCCAGGCTGGGACAATCTATCATGTTTCTCTTACAGTAAAGTCAGTGATAATATCAGGACACCTCATCTAATGCCAATGCGATGTAGAAGTACAAGACAATAGTGCCATCTAGTGGTGCTCTTCAAGTATGCAGAAGCATTATTTTGTCAGTATTCCTAATGTTCTATCCAAGTATTATTTTGCATCCATTCACCCCCAAATTCAGACCAGGAACAAAAAGATACAGTGTTTACATAAGAGAAATTAAACACAAAAAAAGGAAAAACCTTTGCACTAAAACATCATATAAGCGTCAGGTATTCAAGTGTTTGAAAATCATAAATCAAAATAAAAGTCTTTTACTTGTTTCAGTGATTAACGAGGAGGTTTAGCCAGTCCATAAGAATGAGATCTACAGGATGAGCTTTAAGCCAATGCTTTACCCTCTGGTTATATAACGCAGGACATAGGACAGTATTATAATTCGCTTTACTAGACGTTGCCTAGTTTACGGAAAACATGTTTATTAGAGGTTCCCTGTTAAAACTAAAACTTAGCTATTTTTCTTAACTGATATGTTTGATAACTGATAGTATTACCAATCAATGAAATAAGGCTGCATTAATGCAGTCCTCTGCTGAGTCAGCTAAATTAATGAGCAGTTAAAGTCACTGTAGAAAATTCATATTTATCACAATTTGGGTATTACAGAGTTGAATAATACCCATGAAATAACTGGAATGTTTATACAGATACACCCTACTATGTCACTCTTCTACAGCAGGCTGCCATATTGGGAGGGAGGAGCTTCTCTAACTGAGCAGACAGAGTGTGACTGGCATCTTGTTAGACTTGATTTACAAAAATGTGGATTGGAGACTCATAAACAGGGGCGGGACCAGTGATGTCACAATGACTCAGTGACTGCAGCCTTGCACCTGTATCAGATCCTATCAGGACACAGTCCTAAATATGGGAGGAGCTTCAGCTGTCTGTAGTGGAGGGGGAGGGGCAATGCATCACATTATAAGAGAGGGGCAGTGGAATGTTGGGGTATTGCTGAACAGTGTATGTTACATTTGTGGCTGCCCTCGATTTGTAGACTCCAGGACCTTTTTAAAGGTGTTTTTGGTCAGCAGATTATATTGGCCTATGGGACATATTCGAAGAAAGAATATTATAAATATATATATATTCAAATTGTATTTTAAAAGAAATATGAAACAGATCTTGTCCTAAGGACTATCCTTGTTTTCACTCTCATATTCTACAATGTTAAATTGCTATTTTTCCATTACATCCATTTTTTTCTTAGGTTAATCAATAAAAAGTAGGTAAATATAAATGAAGTCCTAGGACCAGATTTACTAAAGGGCGGTTTGGTAACACCGCTGGTTTTCTGCGATTTTTCCAGTGGTTTTTAAAACCGCCGAATTTACTAAAGCCCAAACCGACATTAAAAGTCAATATTGACATTTTTAAAAACCACCACTTTACAAATCACCATAATGATTTTAACGATGACGATCATACAAACAGCCGGATTTACTAAGCTGGGTTTTCAAAACCGCCACAAAACCACCATCCAAACGGCCAAAATGAAAGAGGTGGTTGTAAGAGGCGACATTGCCCAAACTGCGTGCTGCTATTCACAACATAGGAGGGAGCAACATTTACATATAAATTATGGGAGCAATCTTTATTTATTGATTAAGGGGCAAAATGAATTTACTCATGAGGGATTTTTTTTAAGGGGACACTATTATTATATTATGGGGGAAATGTGAATATATAATAATATTAACTGATTGTTAATAGTGGATATAATTATTTATGTTGCACAATTTGGCATTACACAGTGCCTGAATAATATAATAATTCAATAATTTTGTCCCCTTAATATAATGAAAATAAAAATTTGCCCCATAAGTCCATTTTAAAATAATTTTGCCCCTTAATCTATAAATAATGAATGTACAAATAATTTAAATGTCAATGTTTCCTTCTCTTATGTCATGAATGACAAAATAGTTCAAACAGCCTGTATCACGCCATTCAGAAGCCGGTAATAAAACTGTCCTGTCTTTTGGATGGTGGTTTTGATGGCGGTTTTAACCAAACGGCCACTGATTTAGCTTTTTCAATCCGCCACCCATCATCATTCATTTTAAATCGCAGCCTCAAACCGCCCTATAGTAAATGCGGCGGTTTGGACCACTAAACTGGCGGTGATGTGCGGCAGTTTAAAACTGCCACCAAGTTCGATTCTTAGTAGATCTAGCCCCGAGTAATTTAGGGAAATAATTTATAGTTGAAATTGATAAAGGGGGTAAGTGGTGAGCTGGGCTAGAAGAGACATTCACACTTTTTCCACCATTTACATTTTCAGGTGTATCCAAAAACTCGGTCATCTTCAAGGACTGGGAGGTGAGCTAGTACCTTGAAACGCGTTAGGTACCAATGTGTACATCCAAAAAATAGTTTGCAGTGTGTAAACAAAACTCAGTCTTTTTTCCATCTTACATAAAGATTTTTCTTTTCTTTTTTCTTCTACCAAGGATAGAGTGTTAATATATAGGAATCGCTCCAACAAAGACCTTTATAAGACTATTTTCAGATTCCTCCACTTTAATATTCCTTATGGGTCCATTTATACTGAATCTCCTCAGTGGTCATTATAGAATAATTTTGTTGTCTTAGTAAAGTGTCCTAAATAGTGTGATAAAACACAGTGCACTGTATTAGACTCTATTGCAGTGTCCCCTACCCCGATCTATTCATATCACGGAATAATCCATAAAATTATAGTGTGAGATCTTTCTTACTTGGCATTATACCAGCCCAGCTAAGTGTGTGTAACAATGTAACCCTGAAATAAGGGAGATCCAACACATCATTTTAAAAGCCCTCATCTTATTGCTTCACTTATTATAAACAAGACTGCAGTTTGCAGATTGTACCACTAGATGGCCCCATAATACATACATACATTAGGAAGACTAATTTATTAGTAAAAAGATCCAATATATAAGATCACACTTAATTTCTATGAGTGCATGAAAGGCCTTCTATGCAGCACAATGTGTGGAACCCTAAATATATTTTTCCCCCTCCCTCACCCCTCCACATCTCTTTTACCCCTCATCTCTCTTGCCCCCTCTATCCTCCCCTCTCTCGCAGAAGCAATTCTGCCCTGTATGGACCAATGCAGGACGCTTCTCAAGATTTGTGATCCAATTCAGAATCAACTTGGAAGACATTACCCCGCCCCCCATTTAAATTATGTACAACTTCCCTTCCTTCCCCTCTTAGTGGACTGTCAGGAGTTGATAACGGGTGGGACGATTGATACTAATATGCCACTGCTAAGATTGCAATTTGTCACATTTGGGATTGTGGTAATGCACATAATGGTCTGTACATCATTATATAATAATGTTGTGTTGGATTTTACACAACCCCTTACTTTCTATAAATTCATAGAGTAGCATTTTCTCATTGTGCCAGCCTCTGTTACTTCCCCATAACCTTTTGTTCTAACTAGTGTCCACTTCCTACCCAGAAGCCTTGTAAGCACACACCAGAAGCCGTAACAAAGTCCTTTCTTAATCCATACCCCCTTAGCAGTCTGATAATCACATTGATCTGCCCATTTCAAACATTTTATTTAAACTCTACATAACAAGTAATTAGATGCTGATGAAGAACATTTCCATTCTTATAAAGAAAGTATGTGAACGGTACCTCTGAGCATTTAAGAATTTCAAAGTGCAATTTTTTAAAATTGTCTGTTAATCTACAGAATGAAGTTTAGAATTCAGCAATATTTATTTGCAAATGCAAAGACAAGTTTAAAAGAAAGTTTACATTGCCCAGGAATCTGTGTCCAGTAGGCTGGAATGATGACTAGTTATTGCTCAGGATAACAAAGTACATTGGAAGTGTTATTCCATCTAGTGTGGGTCTCCATTTTCAACTTGTAATGACAATTTCGTCATTGTCTGTTATATGTTTCGGACCGGGCTGTGTCCTGTGTGGGACAGGTCATAGCGAGAGCAAAATCATTGCACACTGGAAGCACAGTACGCTGGGGAGACGGGGGAGGATGTCAGAAGACCTCAGAGGTTATTGTCTTGTTCAGTGGCAAGAGTTCCAGGAAATGGTGGATACATTTTATATCTACCGGCTTGTGTATAAATAATACTTATTATTAGTAGGTACATAAACAGCCTATATATATATATATAAAGTTTGTGTCAATTATAGAGATAATAATTGGAAGACAATTCCATTGATCCTTCTGAATCAGTGATGGAACTACCACTTTAACATAATTCAGGCATTCGGACATCCGTATTCAGAAGTGTCTCTTGTTGAATACGGGTCTAGGTCCACTCTGCTCTAACAGACAATACACTGAAGGATACGTCCAATAAATGTGGAATATAAAGTCACAAAAGAATGCACAGAAAAAAAAATAATTATATATAATTATATATTTTTATTATATAAAAATATAAATATTGTCACCTGTTAATAATATAGTCATTAATGACAAAACTTTTCATTCCCCCCTCTTCAATATTCAAGGACAAGAGACGAACTTCTTGACTGCTCGGTCCCCCTACATCACCAGATACCCATCACATAGAATGACACACGGTCCAAATCCCACAACCACCAACCACTGTCTGTGCTTAGAAAACACAACAAGCACCCAAGTGACATACAGAAGCCCCACGTGCAGGCAGAGGGGGAGATGCAGCCACTGCACAAGCTCTCCTAACACGCTACTATTAACCTAAACATCCTCATCTTACAGCGTCTACACTCCAGCTGAGGATTCTGGGACATAGTCTGTGGGGTGCTCTGGACAAAGGCATTGACAGTCACCTTATTTTTACATGTAATACAGAAGTACAAACCCACACATTGCTCCCCCACAATATTGCCAAGCTTTCAGTGTTTGTGTAGCAATGAGGAGTCATGGGTGTAATGATATCTGTGTGGCCACTAGTGTGGGACAAAATGAAAGATATGGAAATTTCATTGGAGCCCCGAAGAGAGGAGGGAAGGAGGCCCAATGAGAGGAAGGAAGGAGGCCCAAAGAGAAGAGGGAAGGAGACCCAGAGGGAGGAGGGAAAGAGGCCCAGACAGAAGAGGGAAGGAGCTCCAGACAGAGAAGGGAAGGAGGCCTGGAGGGAGAAGGGAAGGAGACACAGAGAGAGAAGGGAAGGAGGCCCAGAGAGGGGAGGGAAGGAGGCCCAGAGAGAGGAGGGAAGGAGGCCCAGAGAAAGGAGGGAAGGAGGCCCAGAGGGAAGAGGGAAGGAGGCCCAGAGGGAAGAGGGAAGGAGACCTGGAGGGAAAGAGGCAGAGATAGAGGAGGGCAAAAAGGCCCAGAGAGAGGAAGGTAGGAGGCCCAGAGAGAAGAGGGAAGGAGGCCCGGAGGGAAGAAAGCCAAGAGAGAGGAGGGACGGAGGACCAGAGAGAAAGGAAGGGGAGAGACCAAGTGAGAGAGGAGGGAAGGAGACCCAGTGAGGAGGGGGTGGGGGGAAGTGAGAAAGAAGGGGAGAAGACCCGGTGAGAGGGAGGGAAGGGGCCCAGTGAGAGAGGGGGGGGGGGGGGAGACTCGGTGAGAGAGGGGGAAGGTGGCCCTGTGAGTGTGGGGGGGGACCTGGTGAGAGAAGGGGGGAGACCCAGTGAGAGAGGGGGGAGAAGACCTGGTGAGGGGAGAGGCTTTTGTTACTCACTAAGAGACAGCCGAAGCTCAAGGGAATATTAAACAGCAATGATGCAGGAAAAAGAGGAAAAGAATAAGAGACTTACGTGAATCCTCCCAGCGCAGAAGGTGGAGCTTCCAGGCAGAATAATAAAGAAAGCCCAGCACCAAGAAGAGGCAGAGGGCCAGCAGCAAGTTCCTCATGAACACCAAAACTCCCATCTTCATAGCATTCCTGCCCTCCTACATGACCTGTGGGATGGAGAGACAGAGGGTGAGTGGGCTACAATCACCTCGTTATAACATACACAGCACTTTTCTTTCTGAATCTGCAATTTGCAAATATGTAAGGACAAGCTAAAATAATTTATGAAAGTCTGAAATGCCCGATATCTGTGGGAATTCACCCGCTTCTCAATGAGCAGTGCATAGATTTGTGGGACAAGAACATTGCAGTCTCTTGTAGGAGGAGCCGGGCGGATGGACAGCGGTACGCTATGAATACAGGCGCCTAGCTATGCACCAATGTGCAAAAACATTTTGTTTAGAGAGTTGAAATAGAGATTCATGGGGTAGAGAAGGTGCGTCTAAAAAATAACTTTTATTTTACACCTTTTTGGCAATGGCGGGAACCAGAAATCGTCCTATTTCTTCAATGTGACGACCTGTGCGGATTCCTGTTGCACTTCATACAGGAAAGATGTCTATAATATACAAAATAAAGAGATCTAAGCGCTGTTAGTAACCCCAATATGTGAATAAAATAAATAAATTATAATACTTATATTTTCAATGTTATCCTGCAACTCTTCTTGTTTCCTCCTTACTTCCAAAGTATTAATCAATATGTGAAGTTAAAAATATAAATAACATAGCGCGATTCCATTATAATTTCAGGTCATCCATGCGCGACCCCGAAACCTTTATAGTGATATTCATAAAGCAAGAAAATGTCCAAACAAATCCAGTGATAATTCTAGATTCTCTTTTCAAACTTCCAATCGCTCCGAGCGATGGGGCCTATTTTCCCGGAGCTGCAACATTTACTATCATACTCTTCTTGTTAATGAATAAAATACACAGTAAAAAACGAATACATTTTTTGTTACTTAATTTAATTTAATTAATACACTCACATATATAAAAAACAATAATAAAACTTCTAAATGACTGTGAACAATGGTGGACTGCTAACTAATGAATGATGGAAATGAGCATATAGGAATCATGTACCATAACGATCAGATCCCACCCGAATCACAGCCGAAGTTGATCCACGGTGATAAAGCGATCTTGCTAACACAGTTCTACACACTAACACGAGTCTTTCTCAAAGTGTAAGTGGAGGGACCACACACAGTGAGTCTTTTATACTTCCTCTGATAAATCAATCATGGAAGGGGAACAAGATACATAGTAACCTCTGATGGAACATAAACTAACTGTTGAAGAAAACAAAATATCAACAGGCATGAATCACATAAAAACAGTGTATAAAAACATGTAAAAACTATAAATGGAGAACCTTAAAGACCCTTTATATAAAAAAATAAGATTTTTGTACTTACGTTAAATCTCTTTCTCTGATTCCATCTGGGGGACACTGCTACCATGGGGGTTGTATGAGGGCACATTAAGTTGGCACTTAAATAGTTAACAACTAAGTTTGCTGCTGACTCCTCCCCTCTGCAACCCCACAGACCTCAGTAATACTAAAGTCCCAAAAAAAGGGGCTCAACAACACAACTAATTGTAGAACAGCAAAATGGAGGGAACGCAGTGTCTCCCAGATGGAATCGGAGAAAGAGATTTAACGTAAGTACAAAAATCTTCTTTTCTCCTCCATCCACTCTGGAGGACATTGCTACCATGAGTACCTTCTAAAGTAGCCCCTAAGGGAGGGAATTCTCTGGTCTACTAGCTCGCAAAACACTGCGGCCAAAATTGGGGTCCGCAGACGCAAAGATGTTAAACTGCCAAAACCTCGTAACGGTATGAACTGAGGACCAGGTCGCCACCCTACCCAGCTGCTCTGCATATACTCCATGGTGAGCAGCCCAGGAAGCCCCCACCGCACAAGTAGAGTGCACCGTAAGAACCTGAGGCACAGGTAGATTTCTACACATAAGTAAGCTTAATCATAGATCTGATCCGACGAGCAATGGCCTGCTTGGTGGACGGCCAACCTCTCCTATGAAATTCGTAAAGAACAAAAAGAGAGTCAGTCCTGCAACCAGCAGAAGTCCTGTCCACATAAACCCGTAAAACCCGGACCACGTCCAGACTAACAGAGGAAGAAGGCCCAGAAGGAGCAATCCTTTCTCTAAAGGCCGGAACCACTATCTCATGATTTAAATAAAAACCAGGAACCACCCTAGGCAAGACAGTAGGTACAGTCTTATGAACCGTCCTATTCTCATGGAACACCAGATAAGGACCCCTACAGGACAAGGCTCCAAGCTCCGACACATGTTGGTAGATGCAATGGCCAGCAAAAACACCACCTTCCACGTCAAGAAACGCAGATCAGTCGACTCCACGGGTTCGAATGGAGGCCGCTGAAGAACCTCAATAACGAAGTTCAAATCCCCCGGGGCCAACGGAGAAACGTTGGGAAACTGAACATGAATAACCCCTTGAAGGAAAGTACAAACGTCAGGGAGGAAAGCCAACTGGCGCTGAAAGAAAATAGACCGAAACCTTCAAAGAACTAAGTCTTAGTCCCATCTCTAACCCATCCTGAAAAAAGACCAGAAAACGGCTAATCTGAAAAAGGTAGGGTTATGACACTTCTTCCCTACAGTACATAGATCCTCCACACCTTGTGATAGATCTTAGCTGATACCGGCTTCCGAGCCATTATGAGGGTCTGCACTACCCTGGAAGAGAACCTCCTCGACCGTCAGAGGTTGGCTTCAACAGCCACGCCATTAAAGCCAGCCGAGGCAAGTGTGGATGGTGTAAATGGTTCTTGACTGAAAAGCCCAGCCTGACCCTTCCACTAGCAGAAAGATGTTGGCGAATCAGAGCCAACCGAGCCAATTCGGTGCCACCAGAATGATCGGAAAACTTTCCAACAGGACTCGTCTTAGGACCCAAAGAATCATCAGAATTGGTGGAAAGTGATATCCTAAACAGGACTCCAACCTCATGGACATTACCTCCACAGCCAGAGAAACTCTGGTTCTAGCGCAGAATCTTGGAACCTAGTGATCCAGATCTGGCAGGCCCATTTCCAAACTAACTCCTGAAACACCGGAGAATGCAGTTCCCATTCTCCCGGAAGGATTGCATGCCTGCTGAGATAATCCGTTTCTAGTTGTTCACTCAGGGAATAAACACTGCCGAAATTGCTGGAACAAATTTCTCCACCCACGAGAAGACCTGTTCCACTACCTGCATAGCTTCTGCACTTCTTGTTCCTCCTTAGCAATTTACATATGCCACTGCAGTGACATTGAAGGATTGGAGGTGGACTGTTTTTTCTTGAAGGAGAGACTGAGCTCCCTGGAGGGCTAACAGCATGGCTCTTAGCTCGAGAACATCTATGGGCCAAAGCGCCGTCCTGTCTTTCCAAATACCCTGGAGACGAAGCTGGAGAACAACAGCTCCCCAGCCCTTCAGACTGGCATCTGTGGTCGCCAGAATCCAAGACCACAGGACAAAAGATCGGCCCATCATCAGAAGCTCTTGAACTAGCCACCATTTCAGAGGTTGACAATCTCCCTGGAGAGTCTGATTCGTTGGGTCACCAGATGAAAAAGGGGGACATGACCAATGTCTTTGTAGATTCCACTGGAACATGCGAGAGTTGAAACAACCGTATGGGATGGTTTCGAACATCAACCTTAGAATCCCCATGCCCAAGCACATGGAAGGACCAGGGTGACTCAGGATTAACCGTACAGAGAGTTGTAGGGATCTGTAGAGAAGGTTCTGGAAAAAGAACTTCTGAAAAGTGGTGTTCATTGTTAATCCTAGAAACCTCATCCTCTGTGAGGGCATCAATTGGGATCTGGAATAATTAATTATCCAACCGTGTTGCTCCAGAATTCGAATAGACAGGGTCAGATGCTAATAGAGAAAAGGACCTGATAAGTCTTTGAGGAGAAAATAGTCCAAATGCGGAATAATATTCTCTCACAGGGCACGTAAACGTTCTGCCATTACCATCATAATCTTTGTGAAAACTCTCTGGGCTCTGGAAAGCCAAAGGGGAAAGCCCTGAATTGATAATGGGAGCTTCCTACTGCAAGAACAAAGGACTGATCCCATCCAAAACTTGTCTACTCGTAGATGTTGTTTTAGCCCCTTGAGGTTTAAAAATGATCTGTCCTGTTTTGGGGACCAAGAACAGGTTTGAATGAAGCCCCCAGTGTTTCTCCACTCTGGACATGATCCCCAAGTTCCGAAAATATCCAAATACACCACCCACTGATATTTTAATAATTGTAGGTGACCCCCTACCTCCGCAGTCGCGAGGAGAGTAAGGTCCCGTCATGCGGATTAGTATTTCATTTTTAATTTTTTATTATTAATATTTTTATTATTTTTAATTTTTTCATTTTAAGATCTTGGGATTCGGACATCTTCTAGAGTAAGCATCTCCACCCGTTTGCAACTGTCCTCGAATTGCAAGGAGACTACCTCTATTGGCGGGCTGAACTTAATAGTCTGTGTACGCAAGAAAGGATTTCCAAAAAGACCCAAAACACGTAGTTTGTGATTTAGGGGCATTCACCGGCAGTAAAGTACCTTTACCTGCGGTTGCTTCGCTAATCATAGTACTCAGATAGAGAGCAGCCTGTCAGTCACACACAGTATATACTGCTGATAGAGAGCAGCCTGTCAGTCACACACAGTTTATACTGCTGATAGAGAGCAGCCTGTCAGTCACACACAGTATATACTGCTGATAGAGAGCAGCCTGTCAGTCACACACAGTTTATACTGCTGATAGAGAGCAGCCTGTCAGTCACACACAGTTTATACTGCTGATAGAGAGCAGCCTGTCAGTCACACACAGTATATACTGCTGATAGAGAGCAGCCTGTCAGTCACACACAGTATATACTGCTGATAGAGAGCAGCCTGTCAGTCACACACAGTTTATACTGCTGATAGAGAGCAGCCTGTCAGTCACACACAGTATATACTGCTGATAGAGAGCAGCCTGTCAGTCACACACAGTTTATACTGCTGATAGAGAGCAGCCTGTCAGTCACACACAGTTTATACTGCTGATAGAGAGCAGCCTGTCAGTCACACACAGTATATACTGCTGATAGAGAGCAGCTTTACAATTGGGGACAAACATAATAAACTAATAAACAAACTGGGTAAAACAGACAAAGAGGTGAGAAGGCCGCTGCTCGCAAGCTTACAATCTGTGGGACAATGGGAGATTGACACATGAGGTTAAGTCTACATTTTGCATTTTGGCCCAGCCAGACTGCAAAGGTAAAAGTGACTCATAAGCTAAATGAACCCGTCACACAACAATGTTGGTCAGGGGCTAGTTGTCTTGTGTGAAATTGTGTAACAGGCTAAAGGTAGCGAGGTTAAGAGGGTGGCTGAGGAATATTATAAGCTTGTCTGAAGAGGTGGGTTTTCAGAGAACACTTGAAAGTTTGTAGACCAGAGGAGAGTCTTACTGTGCGAGGGAGAGAATTCCATAGAGTGGGTGCAGCCCGAAAAAAGTCCTGTAACCGGGAATGGGAGGATGTAATGCGGGTGCATGAGAGAAGCAGATCTTGTGTAGAACGGAGTTGCTGAGTTGGGAGATATTTTGAGACAAGAGAGGAGATGTATGTTGGTGCAGCTTTGCTGATGGCCTTGTAGGTTAGTAAAAGTATTTTATATTGGATTCGGTAGAAGACAGGCAGCCAGTGTAGAGACTGACAGAGTGATTCAACAGAGGAATAACGATTTGCAAGGAAAATCAGTCTCGCCGCAGCACGCAAAATAGATTGTAGGGGTTTGAGTCTGTTTTTGGGAAGACCAGTAAGGAGGGAATTGCAATAGTCAATGCGGGAGATGATGAGTGCATGAATTAAGGTTTTTGCAGTGTCTTGTGTGTAGGATCCTCTGAGGTAACCTCTGGCTGTATTTTCCCGCCTTTAGAGTGTACAAATCAGCGGGGGGGGGGGGGGGTCTCCTTTACTCTCCCAGCACTATTTTCTTTTTTTTTCTTTTTAATATATATACCCCCTATGGGGCACTGAGCTGACACAAGGAGGAGATGTGAGTAGAAGCAGCAGCAGCAGAACTCTCTGAGGGGCCTCTGAAGTCTGAATATCTTCCGTTCCGGAGCGTACCACTGACAGGGGGAGAATCTCTCACTCACTCCCCGCTGTCTGATGGTTCAAACGCCCAGAGGAAGCCTCTATCAGCTCAGGCTGCCACACTGCGCTGTGCTCCTGTATCAATGCCCATTCAGAATCCTTCCTAGGGCTCTATGAGATCCACGTCCCCCCTCCGCCTCAGCGGGGGACTTGGTATCTCCCAGTATGCCCGGTCCTCGGACGGAGTGCGGCGCTCTCTGCCTGTGGCAGCGCCGGACCCGTCGGGACAGTGCAGTGACAGCCGCATAGCGCTGTCACCGCTCCTGATCAATAAACACCACACTGAGCTTTGTGGTCTTTTTATAAATATTCTTCTTCTTTTTTAAAGGAAAACGGAGCATTGCTCCATTTGAAATCTGTGAGGAAAAAAATGTTAAACACATCCATCCTCACCTACACTCATACCAATAATCTAAGAAAAATAATAAAATCTAAACCTAAGCAGCAAGTACTGCAGAGCAGTACTAAACGCAGCCCAACTCCTTGGGCACTTAAACAAAACTGAGGTCTGTGGGGTTGCAGAGGGGAGGAGTCAGCAGCAAACTTAGTTGTTAACTATTTAAGTGCCAACTCCATGCACCCTCATACAACCATGGTAGCAGTGTACCCCAGAGTGGATGAAGGAGGAAAAGGCTTTAATCATCACTGAGAAACCACTTCAATTCGAAATCTTGATTTAGACCTCCAGGTGACAGAGTTTTGTGTGGAAACATAAATGAAGGCTGATATAGGTCATTATTACTTTAAAAGATCTTCATTTTTAATGCAGAAATACATACTCTCACACAACAAGGAAAAATAAAAAATGTATTTGTTTTTTATTGTATGAGTATTTTATTCATTAAAAAGAAGAGTATGATAGTAAATATTTTTTACATCACATGTTGATTAATACTTTGGACGTAAGGAGAAAACAAAAAAAGAAAAGTCACCAGAGAACAGAGAAAATATAAGTATTATAATTTATTTACTTTATTCACCCATTGTGGTTACTAACTGCACTTAGATCATCTTTATTTTGTATATTGACTGTATCATCTTTGAAATTGTTGTGTGATTTCCAAAATGAGTTTTGGGCGCTGTGAGAATTTATACACTGATTTTAGGAACAATTTGTAGGTGAACTTCACCCACTGTTATAAAAACCTTCAAAACCCCACACAGAAGTGACACATGTAATAAGGACACAATATACCCTAACTTCCCGAAATGCACTTTTCTAGTTCCCAGTTTCTATTACAAAGTAACCAATAGTAAACTTTTCACAACAGATTTAATATAAGGGGTTAAAGATGACTGATGTTACAAAAGTACCATATAAAGTTGTAGAGATTGTAATATCAAATATCTCAGCTGACATCAGAGGTCACACAAGTTTCATTTTGGTGAATGAGAAATAACAAAGTAACCCGCACTTAATATAAATAAATAACTAAATACAAATGTTGCACATACAGGAAAATCCCAGAAAACAGCAATAACATATAATATATAATACAAATATTCGTATTCATTTTTTTTTATGAACCTACACCACCCATCAGGATAAGATAAGTGCCGATGAGAGTAGTAGTGCCATTAGAGAAAGAAAATCAAAAAATTATTTATATTATTTAGATTAATTAAATTCAGTTCTGACACTAGTGCAATCTGGAGATGGATAATTACTGGTTGATGAAAGAAAGGATGAAGAGATTAATCACACTGCCTGGGGTAGAAATAATTAATAAGAACTCTGGTATAACTCTGAATTAGGCTATATTAATCCTAATACACTTGTAACTAACACACTTTGAACTAAACACAATAGCTATGCAGTCAACACATAGCAAAGAATCCGGATCCCGCTCCTGATTAAATAACGATAAACGCGGAGTGTTCTTACACATGTTGGAGGATTTCATTGATAATAAATACCTACCTACCTGCAGATGTTATTCTTCTGTTGCCGATCCCAGAGGGACATAACATGTATGATCAGAACCAACGATATCCGCGGTAAAAGGGTCTAAGGAGCCATTTGGTGCTACTAATGTCACTTTCCAACTACTGATCATTTTACTTACTATAGTACGAGGTCACGTTTTGCTATATTCTCTTTTACCATTCATATACGGCAGGTACCTGCTTAACTGGTTTCTATTACTCCTCCACAGCAGCAGACACCGTGGGGTTAATTGCTTCTTGCAGGTGAGTCGGGACAGAAAAGAAAACACAGCTGGACGTTATACAGTTCCGCACCTCCCTCCTCTGTGTCTTCTGTTTTGCCCAAGCTGAAAAAAATTATCTAAAAACCATATTACAAGTAACAACAGAAACGGAGGTCGGGCAGCGAGTAAAGGAAACCAGTTTAACTGGGAATAAGCTGCCGTCTCCTCATCCTCATCCTTGGCCGCATACAGTATGGGTAGATGCCAACGCTGTATTTCACCCATGACTGGCGCATTGTATAATGTAACTGAAGCTTAATGCGTTCAACTTCAACAAACCTATAATATCTTTATCTCTCTCTTTCTCTCTCTCTCTCTATATATATATATAATTTTTTCAAAGTCATATTGCTGCACTTAACACTTTCCTTTCAAACTTGGCATCTGCTGAAACTTGGACATTAATACTATAGTGTTTGGTGAAAGTAAGATTAAAGGACCAGACTGCAGCCTTACATAACTCTTCCGTAGAGGCAGATTCCTTCTCTGCCCAGGAAGTCACTGTGGCCCTTGTTGAATGTGCTCTTATGCTTTGAGGCACATCCACCTTCTTTACCATGTTTCCCTCTCCAATGCAAGATTTTATCCATCTTGCTCGTTGCCTAGGTGTAATCCTTGACTCACAACTGTTGTTTATTCCCCACATCAACTCTATATCTAAATCATGTTACATACACCTAAAGAACATTTCCAGAATATGCACATATCTCATATATATCTCATATATAAGACACCGCAAAAACCTTAATTCATGCACTCATCATCTCCAGCATCGACTATTCTTCAAACCTTCAAGCGTTCTCTGAAAACCCACCTCTTCAGACAAGCTTATGATATTCCTCAACCACCATCTTAATCTCCCTAGATTACCCTATTACCACCCTCTACACAGCTAACACAAGACAACAACCATCTGACCAACATTGCTGTGTAACTGATCACACAGCCCACTCAATACTTTATACCTTTGCATTCTAGCTGGACCAATATGCAATATGATGTAGCATATACTCTTGTGTATCAAACTCCCATTGTCCCATAGATTGTAAGCTTTCGAGCAGGGTTCTCTTACCTCTCTGTCTGTCTGTATTACCCAGTATTGTATAATTAATGTTTGTTCCCAATTGTAAAGCGCTACGGAATTTGCTGGC
Source organism: Mixophyes fleayi (assembly GCF_038048845.1). Taxonomy (NCBI): domain Eukaryota; kingdom Metazoa; phylum Chordata; class Amphibia; order Anura; family Limnodynastidae; genus Mixophyes; species Mixophyes fleayi. Next base: position 3,770,371 of record NC_134409.1, read on the forward strand.
GCTATAAAAATAAATGTTGATGATGATGATCTTACCAATGATGCCTTTGAGGCTGGTTCGCTCTTTTCAGTGCCGCTGATTAAAACAAATAACTGCTTTGTATTCCTAAATTCCTGTGTCCTTCAAAAATAAATTTTAAAAACACGGACCAAATCCAAACAATGTCATCTCCTTTCTTTTGAGTTCCTTGGTGTTGGACCTTGCGAGGGTAGAACAATTTCCTGATTAATATGGAATTGTGATATCACTTATGGCCGGAATTTTGAATTGTTTCTTAGCATCATCTTATCCTCATGCACAATCAGAAAAGGGCCCAGAGAGCTTGTAGATCTGAAATCCTCCTCACTGAGATAATTGCGACTAGAAAAATTACCTTCACTGTTAAGTATTTCATGGGAATCTCTTGTAAAGGTTCAAAAGGTGATTCTGTCGGGGTCTCCAATACCAGGTATAAGTCCCATGGAGCCAAAGGAGAGCGATTAAAGGGTCTTATTCTCCTTTCCACCAGCATAAACTTTATTATATTATTATTTTTGGCCAACCTTCTGTGTAACAATGCTCCAAGAGCAGATATTAGGACCTTTAGTACATTAACCACTAGTCCTTTGTCAAGCCACAAATTGAAGTATAGTACCTATGGATGGACCTTTTGGTGAAACTAATTATCAGAGCACCATTTACAAAAATGTCCCAGATTCTATATGTTTTTGATGTTGACTTTTTACTTGAATTTAAAAGCGATGATATCATCTAGGTAACGCCGTACTGATATGCCCCCCTTTCTCAGTTTTGCCAACGACCACAACTATAATTTTGGTGAAAGCCCTTGGTGATGTCGGCAATCCACATGGGAGACACTTGTACTGACGGTGACTGTTGAACATCGCAAATCTGAGAAATCTTTGATGTGCTTGGCAAATTGGAATGTGGTAATGTGCATTGTTTATATCTACTGATGTATGGAATGTTCCTGCCTCCAGTACATTGAGGATGGTTCTCAGTTCTCACGGAGTCCATCTTGAATCTCCTGGCTGGTATGTTCTTTCCTACTTTGAAAATCCTTAAATAAAATACTTTCCCTTTATGAGGCTTCTGGAATTTTGCAAATTACTTTCTGATTCAACAACATTTTTAGATGTTGCTTCGTTACCCCCTGTTTATCCCAGCTTCTGGGATTTGGTGATCTTTGAAATACTCCTTATGGAGGTTGTGATAGGAACAATCTGTAACCTTGCCGTAACGTAGATAGACCCAATCCTCTGTTGTGGTTATTATTATTATCATCATTTATTTGTTAGGCGCCACAAGGTTTCTGCAGCGCCGTACATAATACAAACAGGAGACCATACAGGGTGACGTAGTACAGAGCAATAAACACAAAGTACCAATACTTCAGAACTGCGGGCAGACATATGAGCGAAGATGGAGCAGAAGAACAGGTATGGAGAGAGGAGGGGAGAGGGGGCCCTGCTCATACGAGCTCACATCCTAAGGGAGGGTGGACAAAAAGGCACAAGAGGGAGCCATTAAAGTAAGGGAGAGAAAGGCGGGGCTGGTGAAGAGAGAGGGGAGAACGAGAGAAGGAGGTTAGCGAAGGAGCAACAAGGTAAGGGTTAAGTGGATGGTTGGTAGGCTTTGAGGAACAGGTGAGTTTTAAGTGCCCGTTTGAAGGAGCACAGACTGGGTGAGAGACGGATGGAGCGAGGGAGGACGTTCCAGTGGAGGGGAGCAGCTCGGGAGAAGTCTTGGATTCGAGAGTGGGAAGAGGTGATCAGAGTGGAGGTGAGGCAACGGTTAATGCCCATTCTGCAAAACAAATTAGAATTCTGTCTCCTACCCTGACATCTACCATCAAGTGGGTCTCTCTGGCATCATTTCGGGGAAACATTTGCAGAGCCTCGTGGATCCTCGCTTCTTTGTACTCTCTTCCAGGTCTATAAAGGCTTCATACTCTATACTCTGAACGTGGGTTTGGTCCTCCTGAATGTCTGAGGGGAAACATTTTGGTAGGCCTATCTAGAGGAAGCATCCTGATTTTTCACCAGACATTTTTTAAATGGCATCTAATTTTTGCCCAAACATATCACCCCCTTCTCCCTTTTGAAGGGAAGTGATATAAATGTAGACTGTAAACCGCCAACTCTGGGCATAGCCATAATGCTCTTCTTATAAGAACTGAGGAAGCCATGGTCCTAGAATCTAGTCTAATTGCATCCAGGAATGTTGCACAAAAAGATTCAGTTGTCTGAATCTTGAACAATCTTTAGAAGTTCAATCCTCTTTATACATTTTTCCAAATGGTTACCCCAGATGTGTGGTGCTCTGGCTGTCAGGATTTCACATCCTCAAGAGGAATTGTAGTTCTTTTGGTTAGTCTGGCTACTGCTGTGTCCACCCTCAGGGGTATATCCCAAACCATAGTCTCCTCAGAAAATAAAGGGTCCATTCTACAAAATATATTCATGTTAAGAAAACGTTAATCTGGGAACTTCCATCCTTCTGATATAACACTGCTGGCCGCCCCTCTGAAACATCTTCAATTTCCATCACTTTGTGAATGGCTTTTAAAAGATTCCTCAACAAGTCCATGCTGAAATTAAGTTCTTCTTCACCCACAGCTGAGTCTTCATCAGGTAGTTCAGAGATGTCCGATTCCACCTGCCGTACACCAGACTCAAACTTCTGAGGCCACACTAATTACTGATCTTTTCCTTTTAGACCTCAGCTGCTCTAAATCATCCTTAGTAACAAAGGTTTCAGCCAATGCAATCTTCATCCAATTTAACATTTCAACCCCATGAGGAGGAGGCTGTTGCTGTTCACTAGAACTACATTCTGTGCACATCTTTCCAGAAAAACCCTCTGCCAACTTTTTGTCACAAATCTCACAACCAAGAAGTCTCTTTGCAGCTTTCTCCACAATCTTCTCACATCCAGTCTGAGTTTCTGACCTAGAGATAATATTGTAGACTAATATCAGCCTGAATACTAAGCAGCTAAATTATGAGCTACCATAAATATATTGTTGGTGCTTACCCTGACCTGCGTCCATGGGACCATTTTCCTCCATATTCGCCTTAGTCTTATTTGGTACACAGCGTGTGGAAATCCTGTAGCATAAAACACTCCTCTACCTGCTTCTGGCAATATATTCACAGGCTTTTCTGGATATTGCAGTTTCTTGGTCCCAGCATGTACTGCAAGTGTGATGTCAGAACATCAATTCTCACAATGCCTTATTTTACAGGCACAGAATCAAGAAAACAGCTACCATTGCTGTGGGAGAATGTACCAATAGGTATCACCGGCATAGACTATTATACAGCTCTCCTAGCTGCCGGAGGATGCAGGCTTCTATAAGGAGGGCATCACTCCGTGAGTAGGCCTCTCCTACCACCTATGCTCTACTAAGTACTAAGACTCAGAGGAGTGTAACTACCAGACTTTCAGGAGGAGCAATCCCCTATTCTCCTGCTCCTTCCACAAAAACAGAATTAGGTAAGCACAGAAAATAATAAACCTGAACCGCCTGATTCTGCTACAAGGACAGGGAAGAAGACACAGAGAGGAGGGAGACGTGGCTCTATATACCCTCCATATACCTCCCAATCGTCCCGATTTCAGCAGGACAGTGCTGAATTTAGGGCTATGTCCCGTTTTCCTGCTCGGGGACATGTTTGTGCCACGGGTGGGAATTTTGGGGGAAGAGAGGTAGCTAATTGGCAGTTTAGCGCTACTGGGGACGTGACCACGCCTTCATTGTGCCATGTGACTCTCCCCCCCCCTCGTCCCACTGCCGGTGTCTTCGGGTATGCCTCCTGGTGTATCTTCTTTCCTGTCCTGACTTACCTGCAAGGAGGGATTAACCCCACAGTATATGCAGCCTTAGAGGAGGAGGAAAGAGCTATGCAACTTAAAAGCTGCCCAGTGGTTTTTATTCCATATTACCAGAAGCAAATATATTCTCAGTCATTTCAAGGGTATTTCATAAAGAATGGACTGAATCCTATACACACACACAAATGACATATTTCATCTCGATACATTAGGGGTCACTTACAAAGGGCAGAAAATGTGTGAGGAGAAAGCCACTTAGATGTTTAGGACATCGTTGTACGTGTAAAGAAATATTCAGGACAAATGTGGTGGGACCATGTTAAAGGACCCGTATTTACGCCATAATTGCGCATGCTATCTTCTTCTTCTTTTTCTGGATACGCTCGTTATCTTACCATATGCATTTACACTTTCCCACATATGATACGCCTACTTCAGACCTTTAAACCTAATTTACTTTATCACACAAATTTATATATATAATATCTCCTATATCAAGACATTATAAATTCATAACCACAATGCAGATATATATGTATGAAATAGAATCTTTACTTGTACAATAATGTAATAATATAATTTCGATAACATAATCTTACACACGGTACATATAATAGATGGCATTCTGTGTGTAGGTACAAGAACTTATTAATTTCTTGTAAATTATGCATGTGTGTGTATGTGCATGTGACTGTGTGTATGTATCTCAGACCATAATGAAACTTCTTCTTACAATGTAGTCACCATCCAAAATGGCTGACTTGCCGTGCTTTGTTACAAACACATGTTGGCTCACAAGGCCTCACTTACGAACAATGTAAAGTCAAGACAGACCCTTAACTCATTACAAGCAGTATTAGCCAGTCCTCCACAAATAGCTCTCTATTCAGCAGTTATCACACAATGTCCACTAACATTTCTTGTCTAACAGGAGGAGAGATATCTACAAACTTCACAGCAACATCCAAAGAAGTATTTTCATATTATCACACATCTGTTTAACTAGTAGCAAATACACACATAGGGGGGAGAGGATGAGAGCACAGACCAGCCAGACGACTTGCCAAATACAGTCAGTATTAAAATCAACAACCAGAACTTCAATATATATTTACAGTGTTAAGTAGATATTCACAGAGAAGCCACACTATTGCTACATCAAATACAATACTATTCAAGTATGAAGTATATAGTATTGATACAATCAAACTACTAAGGTATTACTAATTTCAAACCCTTAAACGGCATCACCTCTTAAGCAAACTAACATTTACTACAATAACAAACAACACAGTCTATTGTAGCTCCTACAGTCTATAGATAAACCATTTAAAGCACTAAACAATACAAAGAGTACATTTTACTCATATTTACAATGTCAGCAGGGCCCTATTAAAGGGCTCATATATACTTTACTATTTTTCAGTCCAAACAGGGAGAGAATCCTTGGAGTGTGTGTGTCTGCGTAATCAGTCTGATCCAAAAGGACAGTTTTGTCTTCAGAAGGTAATTACAAAACTTCTGTGGGATGGGCTGATGTATCTGATTGGAAGCCAATTCTTTTGATATGTAAATGTACCGAACCTCACAGTTCACTTCAGACAAAAGCTATGTACTTTGATATAGAGACAATAGTTATTTAAGGAAGGAAAATTGTATATATATATATATAATAATCAATTATATATATCTTCTTCAGACCATTACCCAATTTGGCTACAATATGATCAGACGTGGCCATGCGTTGCTCAAACCAGAAATGTTTCGTTTCTCGGATTGGTTCGTTAAATAGGTACACAAACTTCATACTGAGCTGGATTTTCTTGATTATTTTATTAAAAATTATTGCATTTTCACCTTTAAACTTTTTTCAACGAGCCTGCAAGAAGTGCCAGATGAAGTATCTCCCAAATCCTGGATATGGAACCAACGTGATTCTACAAATCAGGAAAGGGTTCTTGGGATTGATTTTAACTACTTTAACTTCTCTCCTTATTTTTCATTACATCCAGTAAAGTTGTTTATATAGAAATAAACCACTTTACCTTTAGAAGTTTAGATAATAATTGAAACTGGAAGTTCTTTTGCAATTATCAGTTGTGATATTTTGCACTTGAGGATGTGATGAATCCTGTGCACGCATAATAAGAAACAAAAAACAAACATATGGGAAAATGTAAGTGAGAGAATATTTTACAAGTGTCTCATTTGTGCAGAGTGATTGTGACGCGTTTCACACTGCGGTGATTAACAGAATGGATAATTAAAGCAGATTATTAGGACAAGTCTGTGGCAGTTTATACAAGGACAGTTCAGCTCTTGGGCTCTGAGAAGAATATGCAAACATCAAGAAGCAATCAGAGACTAACTGAAGAACAAGAACGGTTCACAGGAGCATCTGTGTATTTATTCTATAAAACTGGAAAATGGCACCAGACTGTTCTGCTATTCGAGGATGTTACACTGTGCAAACGTCCCACGTTCATTTCTAATCTAAAATCTCACTCTCTAGTAATCAGAAGTCTTGAAGAAAAAAATGTGTTTATGGTATTGTATTCCTCTATTGCATTGTTTTTTGTTTCTGGACAGAATTCATGTAGCTTTGTGACTTATTAAAAGTGTTATAAAAAATATTCTAAAACAATGTGCGACACTCAGCCACCTACAATAATTCAACACAGCTTGACAGTTGGTTCCTTATGTTGACAATACAAATATATTTACACAGTCAACCCTATAAATACACTTTGTGCCTATACATCTACTGACATATCCTTTAACTAAAGGTCTCTCTCATTTATGTGTCTAGGAGATTACCAGCTGTTTATATATTATTTATAGGATTAGGGGTTTATTTTCCCTATCTTTTTCCTAATTGGCTGCAGTTTACTGATATTACATAACAGGGATGGCAGATAAGGTCTTCTACTTTCTACTTGAAGGAAAAAATGTGTTTTGTTTGTCTTACGTTGTTATGTGTATATTGTCTTTATGCGAAGTGTTGGAAATGGGTGTATAGTTGAGAAGAAACAGTTCTTCTCTGAGTATACTTTAATAATTTAAGAGTGTCTTTGTTTTCATTTCACTGTGGATTACTAGAGAGTGAAAAATAATGTCTGTCTTCTGCTTTTATATTTTATATATGTATAGACAGGAAGATGTAATTGTCTACCATCTAAACTTGTATGAGTAGAATTTAATACATTTCTGAATATCAATATCAACTGATGGGGTTCCAGCGAGGATGCTTGGTTCTATTATTATTATTATCTTTTATTTATATTATATTTGCAGCTGCTTGTAAGTGATGTCTTTTTTGGGGGATACTGTGAGGGTATCTTGCTTTATAAGATAAAGATTACTTATGTATCCCAATCACAGTATACTGTTGTTCCTAGTTACTATACTTATACAAATACCAACTGTTTGTATATTATTCTGTTATTTTATGTTTCTTTACCCTATTGCCATAGATACGGTCTATGGGTGTTCCTTATTTCCAGGGGTGTTCAGTATGCCCGCGTCAGACTTTTCAAGGATTCAGCATTTTTTAATCAACACGTAACCGACAACTGTGTTTCCCTGTCTCCCAAATGTGGTTCAATCCTGATTCTGTATGTGGGCATCCTTCATATTTGCTCACCTAATTGTGAAACTTCTTTTACAGATACTCAAGAACTGCTCACAAACCTGGCACGCAACAATCACAAGGTCCCTAAAGACAAAAGGCAGTTGTACCAGAAAAAACTTGAATACATTGGTCATTGCCTTTCACTCGGTAATAGACACCTCACTGTATGACCTCATTCATACACACTATAACAACAATGTTGCACCACACTTAAACAAGCACTATCCAGCTCACCTGCAGTAGGTATCCCAAAATATGACAAACCAGTCTCTCTTTTCTGATGCTCGGGCTCTACCAGTAGGTCTCAGAGCTGTAGCAGCAAGAATTGAAAAGTCTGCAGATATTAGGCTTAGACAACAATTGTTTTTGCAGGTTCACATGTAGTAGAACCTTTCATCATCATCATCATCATTTATTTATATAGCGCCAACATATTCCATAGCGCTTTACAATTGGGGACAAACACAGTAAACTAATAAACAAACTGGGTAAAAAAGACAAAGAGGTGAGAAGACCGCTGCTCACAAGCTTACAATATATGGGACAATGAGAGTTTGATACATGAGGTTAAGTCTACATTTTTCATTTCGGCCCAGCCAGACTGCAAAGATAAAAGTGACTCATAAGCTAAATGATCCTGTCACACAACAATGTTGGTCAGGGGGTAGTTGTCTTGTGTGAAATTGTGTAACGGATAATAATAGGGTAATGTAGTGAGGGTAAGATGGGGTTGAGGAATATTATAAGCTTGTCTGAAGAGGTAGGTTTTCAGAGAACGCTTGAAAGTTTGTAGACCAGAGGAGAGTCTTACTGTGCGAGGGAGAGAATTCCATAGAGTGGGTGCAGCCCGAAAAAAGTCCTGTAACCGGGAATGGGAGGATGTAATGCGGGTGGATGAGAGACGCAGATCTTGTGCAGAACGGAGTTGCCGAGTTGGGATATATTTTGCGACAAGAGAGGAGATGTATGATTGTGCAGGTTTGTTGATGGCCTTGTAGGTTAGTAAGAATATTTTATATTGGATTCTGTAGAAAGCAGGCAACCAGTGTAGAGAGGAGGAGAAATAGCGATTTGCAAGGAAAATCAATTTTGCTGCTGCGTGCAAAATAGATTGTAGGGGTTTGAGTCTTGGGTTGAGTTCTGGGAAAGACCAGTAAGGAGGGAATTGCAATAGTCAATGCAGGAGATAAGTGCATGAATTAAGGTTTTTGCAGTGTCTTGTGTGTGATGTGGGCGAATTCTGGAAATGTTTTTTAGATGTATGTAACATGATTTAGATATACATTCAATGTGGGGAACAAAGCATAGGTGTGAGAACCTTTGCTAACTTGTCAAGAGACACAATACAGTTCTACCGCCAGGCTTACAAAATGGGAACTCAGTGCGCTGGTTCCCTTTAACATCAATGTGCAAAGATGTACAATCCTTAATCCTGCCACACTTCTGCCACTACCTGAGGATGATGAGAGTTTCCACTCTCAGAGGGCAGAGGTTGGGAGTATACATCATGATTGTTTCCAAATTGTTTGACAAAAAATTTCTCCAAAGCCTTGGATAATCTTGATCTTAACCTGTATGTTGATGGGAGTTGCAATAGATCTGAGCAAGGTGTTTTACAGTCAGGATATGCAGTAGTCACTGACAATGAGGTTATGGAAGCTAAGGTGTTACCACCCCCACATTCAGCACAGATGGCAGAAAATATAGCACTCACTAGAGCCAACTAAAGACAAAACTATGAATAGATATAAAGACTCCAGGTACGATATTGGTGTAGTCCAGGTCTTATGGAAAATGAGCAACTTTCTCACATCAAACTGTACACCTACTTAACATGGCAACATTTAAGGCTGAATTCCACCAGTGAAAACGTGATCATTTTAGTAGCCAAATGCAGAATGAGGCGATAGGTTCGCTCATCTCTACAAGAGACCTAGGAGGAGAATTGTAATCAAGCAGGACAAGGACCCAAAGCCTACAGCAAAAGCCGAATTTCAGTGGCTTAAATACTGAAGAACAAAATGAACCAAAAAAAGGGGAGTGACCTCAATACCTTAGAGAATCTATTGAGTCATTTGTAAATTGCTGTCCAGACTGATGGACTCCACCAAGATTACAAACAACAATGGGCAAAATTGTAGCATCCCGATGTGTAAATATGGAAGGGACCCAAATAGACCCCTGGATGTAATTGCAGCTAAATGGTTTCTACCAAGTATCAAAACAAGGTGGGTGAAGACTTAAGTAAATCAATTATATCTTTTTTTGTTATTTGTTGTGAATTAATAATAAGCTTTAGATTTTTTACTTGGCACTTGAGTAGTTTGTTTTGATCGGTGGTAAAAATTCACAAATAAATTAATTTTGCTTCCAAAATGTAAAGAATGCCAAAGGGGGGGGTGACCACTTTTTACAGCTGCTGTGTATAATAAATTCCTGTAAATATCTGTATAAACATCAACTTCAGTGTTCATTGGGAAAATGTGTTTATTGTTAAGGATAACGCACAGCTTTCTATACAGTATTATGGATGTTTGACTTCAGCTATGATTTCTGTGACCTGGTGACTTCTAAGATCCATATAAATTGCAATATTGAGAACATTATCTGATATATACATGGTGCATATTGATGTCCCCCATATTACCAGTCACATTGGAGTTCAGTGCTCTGTATAAAATAATTCTGCCTACAGCCTCACAGGGCTCCTTGGTGGCCTTTAATGTCCACAAATCTACACTAGAAAGTAGAATATCATGAACGGGATTATTCCATATATGTTTACACTTATTAATTATAGCAGTAAGGGAGAACATGTATTTATTTTTTTTAAAGTATTATATCTTGTAAATGTCTATTTACTTACTTGTTGTAATATGAGCTAGAGAATCTTCAGACAAGCTGGTGTTATATGTGGCAAACAATTACATACAGTATAAACTGTTCTGTTTACTTTCTAATGTGTAACTGGAACAGGTAGTTGGCAGCCTTACACTTTGTTTTAAAATAACAATTTCATATAAACATAAGCTTAAATTAAGAACAGTATTTGGCATTCACCATCCTCTCTCTGTTAGTACAAAGAACCTTTGTTTTTGATTCTGAATTTATTACAGCATATCCTTTTAATCAGAAAATGAAAATAAAATGTCATTGACAAAATTGTTGACAGGTTAGATTGAATATTTTGTAACACAGCCTTTGGCCAATATAATAGCACTTAGCCACCTCCTACGGCCATGGCTGAGCTTCCTACAACTCTCTACAGTTGGCCCAGAAGTTTGAAGGAATACCTCACAAAGTGGCCACTGACTTGTTCCAGTGAAGGAAATGCTTAATGCTACAGCATAGATTGACATTTTAGAGAATTGTGTGTTAACAACTTTGTAGTAACATTTTATGTAAGGACCTTCCCTGTTTCAGTGTGACAATGCCCCATGCACAAAGCGACCATCCACTTAACCAATCATACACTCTGCTTGTTCTCCCTCCTCTCCCCTGGTCCCTTTTTCTCCCTTGCATCACTGCCTCCCTTCGTGCCTGTTTTGTCCACCCTCCCTTAGGATGTAAGCTCGCATGAGCAGGGCCCCTCTCCCCTCCTGTCTTCATACCGACTCTTCTGCTCCTCCCTCACTCCATATGTCTGCCCGGAGTTTCCGAAGCATTGGTACTTAGTGTTTATTGTTCGGTGATGTTTTACCCTGTATGGTCTACTGTTCGTATTATGTAAGGCGCTGCGAAAACCCTGTGGCGCCCAACAAATAAATGATAATAATAATAATAAAAGCGAGGTCCATCAAAAAATGATTTCCCGAGTTTAGTTGGAAGAACTTGACAAGTCAGTACAGAGCCCCGAACCCCATTGAACCTTTGAGGTGAACTGGAATCCGGGCTGCGATCCAGGCCTTTTTGCCCAACCTCACTAATGGTCTAGTGGCTGAACGGATGTGACTCTCTGCAGCCAAGTTCCACAATCTATTGGAAAGCCTATCCAGAAGAGCGGGGGCTGTCAGAGCAGCAAAGGGGGGACCAACTCTGTATTAATGCCCATGGTTATGGAATGAGATATTCAGGTGTCCATGTAGTGTATTGTTATATTTAGATATGTATCTTGAAGTATGATACAAACTGCAATTTAACGTTGCAGAGTGAGGAATTAGAAATGTGTCAAGGTTTTCTCCAACAATGTTGGTGCTAAACTAGAGTGAAAAATATCAAAATAATAAAAACATTTAAGTTCCGTAACCTCAGAAAGATCGTGATGTAGACTCCATGCTGAGTTATGACTGATGCGATTTAGATATGAGGGCTATGCAAATTAGCATAAAGTTATTGAGATTATAAATATGTGCTGGAGGGCCGGTCAAGGGGAATGGGGTCGTTATCCTAATAAAGGTGAACTAATCCTTAAATTTGAGAAATAAATTGAAGATAAAAATGGACACAATTAATTTTGGTGGGTAAACTAGACCCCAAGCCCATCACCTTAGTATCTCTATATGCACCTAACTCCATACAAATTCCATTCATCAGGAAAATATGGCAAGCTATAGAAAAAGTAAAATTAGGTGTATTACTCACTATTAGAAATGCTCAGGCTCGGTTTCCTGAGAACCGAATATACCCGAACTTAGGGGATCCGAGTACCGATTCGGATTTCAAACGAGGCAAAACGTCATTGTGACGTCGTCGGATCTCAGGATTTTTGGATTCCTTTTTAAGATCCAACATAGCGAGGGGGTGGGAGGGAGGGTGGACCCCCCATTTTTCTTTTCTGCCACTGCTGTGTGCCAATGTGTCCTAGATGTGCCAGGAACTGCCGTGTGTTTGTGTCATTGCTCTGTCGCTTACAATCCAGCCAGCTCGCTGCAGTGTTTGTCTAAAAGTGTATGAAAATAATATTGTGACCTGTGAGGTGGTCCAAATTGACTGCAAATGAATTGAAATTAATGTTATTGAGGTTAATAATAATGTAGGAACAAAAAAAAGAGCAAAATTATGTGATTTTAGCATATTTTAGGATTTATTCTAAAAATCCAAAAACAAAACCAAAACACACGAGGGTGGTTTTGCCAAAACCAAAACACGAAGCTAATCCAGATCAAAAACCAAAACCAGTTCATGGGGGTCAGTGAGCATCTCTACTTACTATGGGAGATTTTAACACTGTACCAGACCCTAAACTGAACAGAAAATCTTCCTCCACCAAACCTACTCCTAGCTAACCTCCTATCGTCTCCTCCAATTTTGTTAAACAATTAGCAGTGTATGACCTGTACGATGTATGGCCAAACACCCTACAGTCAAAGATTTCACTTATTCTTCTCATATCCATAATTCTTATTCACATAGAGACCTTTTGTTATCAGATAAGTGTCCCTACAGCGAAATTACTTACATTAATATTCTTCCCATCATGTTGTCAGACCACGCACCCCTAAGCTAGAGATTGGAACTCACTGCTAAAGATCACCCACCGAGACCAGTGGAGATCAGCTCATTACATGCGATCGGATAATGTTGGGTTAGAAATGATGAGACTACACTTCAATATAATGTTTCAGAGGATGCATCAGTAAATACCCACCGCTGTGCCCTAAAAGCAGTAACGAGAGGTGCGGAAATTCAAGCAGCAGCTAGAATTAAGAAAATAAATGTTGAAATTCAACCTTCCTACGAATTCCAAATTGCACAATTATTAGATCAAGACAAAAAATACCAAAACCAATCCTAAAATTAAAGCAAACCTCACAGTACTCCATTAAAAGCTAACAAGATGTATCCTTATTACAAATTTATAACACCACAGCCCACCTTAACCAAAACTTCTATACATTGGGAAAAAGGGCTCGAAAACTGAGGGATAACAATGCAATCAATTGTATTAAATCCTTGACCAGTAATAATGGTACCGGTATCTCAAACCTCTTCATACTGTGAACCAATCTGCATTATACTATGAACAACTCTACAAACTCTACAAGGAACAGCCAACTGCCAATTAGCTAGGGAAATGCTTGAGGCCCATATAGTCACAATACCCAAAGCCTGGTAAGGGCCCTACATGCTGCAAAAACTGCTGCCCAAGTGCCCCCCTGAACACAAACATCAAAGTAGAGCACATCAAGAAGAGTATTTAAGATACTAGCAGATTATACCACTAGCTCTCAGCCTCTATCACAGCTTTGTCTGGATGCAGAGAAGGCTTTTGACAGCCTCCATTGGGATTACTTGCCAGGCTGGGCTTTAAAGGTCTCTTTCTTCAGGCAATCTGTACATTATATAAAAACCCCTCAGCACACATATTTACCAATGGGTTCCTCTCTTCAAACTTCAAAATGTCAAATGTCAGTAGGCAAGGGAAGGATGCCCTCTCTGTCTGCTCATTTTGGCCCTGACAATAGAGCCACTGGCAGAAAAAAATTGAGCACAGTGGCTCAGTGGTTAGCACTTCTGCCTCACAGCACTGGGGTCATAAGTTCAATTCCTGGCCATGGCCTTATCTGTGTGGAGTTTGTATGTTCTCCCTGTGTTTGCGTGGGTTTCCTCCGGGTGCTCTGGTTTCCTCCCATACTCCAAAAAAATACTGGTAGGTTAATTGGCTGCTAACAAATTGACCCTAGTCTCTCTCTCTCTCTCTGTGTCTGTGTGTGTTAGGGAATTCAGACTGTAAGCTCCAAGGGGCAGGGACTGATGTGAATGAGTTCTCTGTACAGCGCTGCGGAATTAGTGGCGCTATATAAATAACTGAACGCTATTAGGGGCGCCCTGATTGGAAATACATCACAAAATCTGCCTTCTTGCAACTGGTGTTCTCCTGTTTATAGGTGACCCCGAGACCTCGTCGCCTGCTCTACACAAAGCCCTTCGGGAGTCCTCTGAAACTTCCTACTATAAACACATTATAAACTATACTTAAGATAATCTAAAATTAAAACAAGACTACCCAAGCTACTTCCTTCTGTCCTTTCATCTCAGATCTCGATCTCTATGTGCTCTGTACTTGACCTGCTAAGGATAGATCTTAAATACACTCTTATATCCTTTGTTCAATGATTATTGTTTGTGAAGTGAGAGCAGCGTTCTCCCCTTGTATCCAGACATGACGAGCAGCGAGAAGTGTGACGCAGTTCATATGTTATTGTCCCCGACTATAAACGGCTCAGAAAACAACGAGTCTTTATGGGAAGGTCTACAGATCACAACAGGTTATTAATACATTTTACTCCGTGCAAATCCTGTGGCGATATAGTGTAGCACTTTAGTCGTAGTATATCTGGGTCTGTAACACAGCCGCACGGAACATGTGAGATTGCAAAGTTTATCTCTTCTTATATTAACGTGTCATTGATTTAATGTTCACACCTTTCCTCCATTGTGATTATAAAATATTGAAATAAATGTAATGAAAAACCAATCATCAAGTCAGTAAAATGTAAAAACTATGTGATAACACAAATGTAAGATACACAGGGGCATATTTAACAAATAATGATAGTGCACTATCGTGCACTTACCGTGAAATTAAGGTCCCTCAGTGTGTCCCGCATATTTAAGAAGGGTGCATCGCAGCAGCAGATATCGTGGATATCTGCTGCTTTGCATTCCTTTTCGTTTACAGGAGCAGTGACCATTCTACAGTATGGTGACTGCTCCTGGCCGCAATCTAACAAGTTCCGAAAAAACATTTTTTTCGGAAACTTGTCTGAAGCTGGCGTACATGATCCTAATTGTCAGACTTCAGTGCTGTCAGCTCTGCTCCGAAGAGCAGAGCTGGACAGCGCATGTGTGGAGGGATCACATGATCCCTCCCTGTCACTCACCGCTCGCTCTCTGCAACTATAGTTGGAGAGACATAGCGGAGATGTCTGTGCGCATGTGCAATTCCAGTGTAAAGAAATATGAAGAGGACCAGGAGGAGATCCGTAGATATCACGTTCTGAAGAGGGGGGTAAGTGTGATTTTTTTTATCACAGAGACAGCAGTTTATCTGAACTGCTGTTTCTGTGATGAGTTTTTCATAAATGTGAGAAATAGTTCAATCCTTATCCATGCGATAAGGATTGAAAACTATTATTCACTTTATGATAAGATTGATAAATGTACCCCAGAGAAACGTATAAAGTACAATTGTGCTGGCAATTAATGGTACAAAATTAATACAAGATAGATAGAGAGATAGAGAGATAGAGAGACAGACAGACAGATAGATAAATATGAGATAGAGAGATAGACAGACAGACAGATAGATATGAGATAGATAGATAGTTAGATAGATAGATGTTACTATAAACAGGGCCATCTTTTCCATTGGGCACGATGGGCAGCTGCCCGGGGGCCCCACGGGCAAGGGGGCCCCATAGGCACGGCTCTTAATGAGAATAAATAATCCTGCAAAAGAAAAAAACCTGCAAAATAAACCTTCAAGGGTCACTGAGCAAGTACATCTATCTATCTCTATCTCTATATATCTATATCTGTATCTGTATACATCTATATACATCTATATATCTATATCTATATCTATATCTAGGGGCCCCGGTGCACTGCTTTGCCCGGGGGCCCATAATGTTGTTAAGATGGCCCTGACTATAAACTCAGAGCCATTAATAAATGTATACTATTTGAGGCTATTACCGAGTTCTGCAGAACACTGTCTCCTTCTACTGATAAGTTTTCAAGTGATTCACATCTTATGACGGAAGAGAACGATCTCAACACCAAACTGATTGTAAAGTTTTTCCTGTGTAGCTTCAAAGGGAATCAGTTCTGATAATAATTTCTTACTGAAACTCCATTCCTGACTTGCTGGATCTGAGCCACAGAGTAATGTAGATTTTGTTTAACAGTGTAAAGGTTATCTGTAATGTAATTGCTAAATGACTTGATGCTTATTAGGTTACCCTCAGAGATAACATCAAATATACAGCGTTCACCTCTCTCAGCGACACATTAACTGATTGCTTAGATATCGGTTGCACCTAATTCTGCGTTTGCCACTTTAGTGGATATTACTAATCTCCAGTCCTGGATCTAAACCGGTTACATGGTGGGTCTGTACGTGGGGGGGCCTGTACGTGGGGGGGCCTGTACGTGGGGGGGCCTGTACATGGGGGGTCTTCAGCTGTATTTTATAAACTGGTAAATTCTAGATACAACGTTTGTCTTTCCGCATCTGTATTATCTACATTTTCTGCTTCCAGTACATTGAAAGTTGTTTTTGTTTTTTAACATCTGGTCAATGTCTGAGGATTTAATCACCTGTTTAATTGTGAAATGATTTTTATTCACACTTGGGGCTAGATTTACTAAACTGCGGGTTTGAAAAAGTGGAGATGTTGCCTATAGCAACCAATCAGATTCTAGCTATCATTTTGTAGAATGTGCTAAATAAATGACAGAGAGAATCTGATTGGTTGCTATAGGCAACATCACCACTTTTTCAAACCCGCCGTTTAGTAAATCCAGCCCTTGAAGTTCCCTGGTTATAAATAGATTACAACCTTATTAAAATTGTAAAAGATAAAGTGGATTTTCATTGGCTAATTCTAATTCATAGGGGGAGTAAGTAAAACATCACTTTTTGATATCTCTTTATAGCAAGACCCTGGGAACTGTATATTATACCTGAAATAGACGGTGTGGTTATAATTAACTGAATCTGTTATAAGACAGACAATCTGCTCTTACCCGACTTGGAGAAAATGTGTATTTGGGGGTAAGTTTCTCTGTCTTACATCATAGGGATCTACTTTGTTCTGCAAGACCCTTATTAAGGACAACATAACAGATATTTTCGTATCACTACAAAGAGTAAGAACATTCTCCTTTGGCTATTTATGGTTAGGAAATTAATATTATACATATAGTTTTAATTTTACATTTATACAAAAAGTTGCACTAGGACTGAATACATTTTACATGTACAAACAATTCACTTTACACTCTGATCCTCTGCATACAGGAAATATATCATTCTGCAATCTGTCCCTAATAACTGTCAAATAGACCAGTGACAAATGATTGACAGCAGGAGGTAAGTCTGTATATCTCTCCTGTATGCTCAGGACAGCACCAATGACAAAAGGACCGACGCGTTTAGCTTCTTCTGTACATAGGAGCGATGCCTTCAGCCCAGCTGTTACACTGTATCATTATTGCTGTAAGTCCTGTATATCAGGACTGGTGTGAGTCCCAGGCACCAGTCAGACCAGTCCTAGATGTCAGAATCGCAGTGTTGGCTATACCGTCCGGCCGCGAGAACCGTGTGTAAATCTACACATTTATTTCATACAGAGGAGACAATGTTGCTACTTGTGAATGTGTTAATATACTATAGAAATAAACTCAGGATGGGTTACACAACAGATCAGGTTTTGAATGGAAAATATTTGTGAATGAGGAATCTTCATTTCCTCAACATTAATACAATGTAGCAGCTGTAGATACACAGCAGACAGAATATTGCTCTGAGCCGGGGACCTATTTAAGAAGCCCTAAACCTTGAGGTAATTGCTTTTTCCGCATGGTTTAGGCATTTTTAAGTAAAATGTTCATTTAATAAAAGAGTACGGCAGGAGATATCTCCTGCATTGGGAAAATTATCACATTGAGGGGCCTATTTATCAAAGTTTTCCCCCCTGTTAAATCCCCGAAAACAACAGTTTTCAGGGATCAACCGCTAAATAGCTATGTGTCATTGTAGCATCGCAGCAGATATCTCAGATATCTGCTGCTTTGTTTCTCTGATCTTTTTTCAGAGCACTCCCCATAACAGTGTATGAGGAGTGCTCAGTAACGCTATGTACCAATGACCGAAACTAAGTTTTCAATCATGTTAATGTACATCAGCTCAAGCTGGCGTATATTAACATAACTGAAAACAGCTCTGCTCCGTAGAGCAGAGCTGCGCAGCGCATGTGTGGAGGGTCATGTGATGTGACCCTGTCACATGACTCGCCTTCTTGCAGTCCAGGATCTCTGTGCGCATGCCCGAGGTTTT
This sequence comes from Mixophyes fleayi, assembly GCF_038048845.1. Taxonomy (NCBI): domain Eukaryota; kingdom Metazoa; phylum Chordata; class Amphibia; order Anura; family Limnodynastidae; genus Mixophyes; species Mixophyes fleayi. The sequence goes on from NC_134409.1 coordinate 3,788,841, forward strand.
CAGTTGGCGCAAGCGCACAGAGATTACAAGGAACAAACATCATCGCAGCCGGCATCGCAAGGGAGGAGAAGAGAGGAGGCAGTGAAAGGGGAATGTTGCACTTCACAGGAACAGCAGTTTTTTGGAACTGCTGTTCGTGTGAAGGTTTTTTAATAAATATGAAAGTTAGCTCAATCCAAAGCAATGAGAGGAGGATTGAAAACTTACTATCATATTGGCCCCAAAACCACATAACACTCAACGGGGACTGCAGTCTGGGCAACTTCATCAAGCTCCAAACAACTTAGCTTTTCGGAGCTTGATCCCGATGGCCAACGCTATCTGAAGATGGCCCATTCATTCCTATGAGGAGAGCGCGGTAGGAGAGAAATTTTGGATCCCCCTGCTCCCCCCGGCGCTGTTTTCCAGAAATCTGGAGTCTTCAGTAGAAAAAAAGTCATCGCCGGGAGAGCCGCCTATATGACTTTATCAGTAAATTGACCTGAAGGGTCACCTGTGATGACAGATGATACTTTACGGGGTAAAAAGCCGATAATTATTAAATATGCCTCATGGTCCCAAATGAAAGAACATAAATCAGTGTTTGCGGCCTATTTAATGATGTGAGGAGCATGGACGGCTCTGCTAGGTTCCAACATAACTGAGTGGATGGGCAAAAAAATACAATTACACCCGCATCTGGCACAACAGGGGGTGAGGAGCCGTCGGCCCCCTCTCCTGATGCTCTTGTGGCGATCCTGGTCACGGATATGCAGTTTATGCGCCGTGGAACAGATATTTGGGCTTTCATATCAACCAGGTTAAATCTCCTGCAATATACTTTTAGCAAATGACAATTTTGCTTAAAAATACCTAAACCGTGCATAAAAAAAGCAGTTTCCGCCTCCTCTAGGGCTTCATAATTAGGCACCAAAACCACAGCGGCCGGGGATATTGAGGTGATAAATACAGGTAAATGCATATTACAATTCTCAGTGTAGAACAACCTGTTCGGGGATCTGTGACCTTCAGGATTTAAGTTCAGTGTTTTCATGTTAATGATCACTGTGTGTCCGTTGTATATCAGGAGTGGATCGGAGTTTATTTATAGATGGAGTGCGATATAAGGCCGGCACCGCGCTGTCAATGCCAGGACACCCGGCCGCATCACACTCAGGAGTTAAATCCAATAAGTCACCGGACAATTAATCTTAACATGATTTGGGTGACCCAGGTGCTGAATGACCCCCAGATCCCTAGACACCCTGTCTATGTATGGGGCAGTCTTCTTACTAGTTCTGTCCATTTAACTTCTTACACATTGGGCAGGGGGAAGTTAAAAAAATAAAATAAAAACAATCCAACACCCATGTTAATCATACAGAATATTCTGACACTTTCTTACAGGGGCAATTCTGCGCAATATTGTTGCAATATTCAGCGAGAAGTAAAATAAATATGTTTGCATTCAATGGTACATTTATTTGTGGATTTTATTCAACCAATATCTGAAATATGAAAATCATATATTAGTATTATTCTGCATTTAGGAGGGTGCTAGTTTTCTTTTACTTTAAACTAGATACATAAGATCAGCGGTAATTGATACATAAGAATAACATTATTATTAATAGGAATAATAATACTAATAATAATAATAATAATAATAATAATATTCTGGCCCTTATATTTGTTTTTATTGGTTTTGTAGTAAACTTAACATGTATCCATTAACCTTATAGAATTCTAAAAGCCAGATAAACAAGATTATTCCTTTGACAACATATTTAGCAAACCCTTTAAATACATTTCAGCGGCTTCTTCTTTCCCCCTGTATAACGGAACTAGAGGATTCTCTTTGTGGAAGTGAATAAGTACAGTCAGAAATGACTTCAGCTATTTCTGTAGATGATTTACAGTGAATATTTTTGTGCTGCTCCGGACAGAAGTGTTATATAACAGTGGGTGTCCTGATATCACCAAACTAAGCTGTTCTATGCCCTGAAATGTTTAAAAACGGGATGACGTTCAAATAAAACGCTCAGGCGACTAAGTTGCAGACTTGACCTTCTGAGGCCACTGGTCTATAGACCTTCAGGGGGGAGGAAATCTCTGCAAATGTCACAGGTAAGACAGTGAATCCTGACTTTATACCGGGATTGGGGGGTACAAGTGTTAGGTCATTTCTTGGTGGGCAGAGGGCATAACGAAATACAAAAACTGCATCAATATATCATATTGTGCCCCGAGCATCACTGCAGAACACTGGGACATAGGAAGAATAGGGGGTGTCACTGGTACTGCCCCATATAAGTATTTGTATCCTCTACAACTAAGCCTAAAAGCTCCTCAGAGATAAACTGCTGCATAGAATCTACAGGCGTTTAACTGTTTATCTGCACATTAATTCCTTGTTACATTATATCAAGGAATGTGGGGTATTTACCTATTGTGGGGTGACCATAAAGGGTCAGTAAGTATCTCCTCTGGCACATTGCTGTGCGGTTTAGACCCTCACCCTCTGCCAGGTGCCCCAATTCCCTGGCACTGATCTCCTGTAACTAACACTCTGCTGCTGAGAACCTAAGAAGCTAAATAAATAAATAAAATGAGCAAAGATAAAAACTAATTCTTACCACCAAATAATTGACCATTAACACTAAACTAATTGAAGTTTTTTTTTGGCTGGAAGGGGGTGAGGGTCTAACATAACACTGCCCAGTAGCACATTTACATCACCTATCTAATTACCCAATAACCCCTCGTTAACGCTCCTGCAAACACTACAGAACAAACACTCCAACAATAAAAAACAAAAGCAAACATGTTTAACACTGTGTCCCTAACACCTAACCACACAATAACCCTTTGCTAATACTTTTAAAGGAAACAAAGGAAGACGCATACAATGACCCAAAATTTGACTTGCTTATTTATAATGTATCAGTATAGGACTGAATGAGGATGTGGCCAAAGAAACAATTTCATTATTTTTCTTATATTTTTGTTACATTCTTTTTAAACTGTATTTATTTATTTATTTTTATAGACAGTAACAGTGTAACCAGCGCATCTCGCACAGCAGGGAAGGGAGCGGACAGGCCACAAAACTTTATTTATAAATAACTTGTCACAGTGATCACATGGCCAGGGAACACTGTGATTGGTTCCTGGTACCAGTTATGAGATTGCAGCAGTTTAGTAACCGGGTAATGACAAGTATCGGGTGAACAGGTAATCACAAGCATCGAGTGACTGGGTAATCACAAGCATTGGGTGACCGGGTGATCACAAGCATCGGGTGCGTGTACTGGAATGTACTCCAGGAATACCCGATAACATTTATTTACTGCAGGTTACAGACCGGAGTGCCCTGATTTGCAGCACTGTGGCCTGTCCTGGGCCAATTCAACATTATTTATTTCCTGGACAAATCTGAAGAGTTAGGTAGCTCCTAAAACTTACTGCTCCTATAAACACACTGTTTTTATTGTCAGTTGCAGTTTGTTTGTTTGTTATATGTTTTTTTAATACTTTGCAAGGTCGATAGGATGATCATGCTAAGGCAAAAGCTGACTAGTAGACTTGTAGATTTCTCTAAATGATCAGTGCAGTTGGGTGGGATCGTAAACAGGTGCATTATATCACCACAAGTTTGAAAGAGAATAGCTGCCATGCTAGCTTTATTGTTTCAGCTGTTTGTCATATGTTGGATACATTATATACACTGTACACGCCATCTTTTTGTGATCACTGGAGAAGCTAAACATCATCTCACATAAAAAGAATAAACAACACAGTAGCAGTACAAATGCAGGATTCAATATTTTATATACATTGGGAAACAAACAGTTTAATATACCAAATATTAATTACGACAACCTCTATTCACAGAACTGTTGAATACCAATTGATATTCAGCACAAATCAAACAAACATAGAAATAAGAATTAACAAAGCAAATTAAGGTCCTATTCCTGAGAGATTGCAATGTACAACAATGAAATGAAGCAATGATTCCTCCGAGCAGCGGGAGAAAATATGTATTTGCATAATTATAAAGGTAAGCATTAAATGCTAATTCTGGGCTACGTGTAATGTGTTCTTCTTTCCAGGATCAGAAAGCAAAAAAATCATTTAAGGTAACTTAACCAAGGAAATATTAACGCAACATAGCTACGTGCTTATGTATTATAATCCATAAATATAACAGGATGTCTTGGGAAATTGAATGTAATATTTCTTAGCTTGCTCTTATAAAACCCATCACGGTGCAATAATCTGCAGACACTAACTGTAATGAGCTTTACACAAAATGACAACATCAGACAATTGCTCTGAGATTAAATATCACCCTTCCCATCCCCCCAACTCCCTACTGCACCACTGGAGTAATATTCATCTGCAGTAACATTACTTGTATGACTGTGCATTGCTTCTGTGCGGGATCTCTAGTATCCATCATACAAATACTCCCGCTGTGCGTTCATACAGCTACATAGAAGTATGGAGCGCTAGAAGCAAAATAAACTACAGCAATACCGCCAAATCCACTAACACGATAGCTCGTCCGAGCACCAGGACTGTGCGGAGGACGGAGGCAGCGCTACTTTAAAAACCCACCTTTTTCTTAAAGCCTTCTGCCTCTTCCTCCCCCCTTATCCTTATCCTCCGTTCCTCCATCTCTCCCCCATGTCTCTCTGTCTGTCTACCCCACCCCTTAGATTGTACGCTCCTTTGAGCAGGGTATTCTCTCCTCCTGTCTTTACCACTGTTAACTCTGCTCTCCAGCTACTTAGCCCTCCTCCTTGAGGACCCTCTTTCCCGCGTCCCCTCTCGCTCCCTCCTCTCCCCTTGGGGGTCTCCCTGTCATCCGTGCCTTCCCTCTTGGACTCCGTCGTTGGCGGACCTTCCCCTCTCCCCTCCTCCGCCCCTCTAGCTGTGCTTTGAGCTCACTGAGTTACTGTGATTATTGTTTACTGTACTGTGTTGTCTCACCTCGTATTGTAATTTCGTTTGTCCCTGTACGGTGCTACGGACACCTAGTGGCGCCCTATAAATAAAAATTAATAATAATAATAATAATAATAATACGCCTGCGATCGGATGGCTGCGCTTGACGACGTTTTGCCTTTCGCGCAAAACCTAACAAATGTAAAAAGTATTTTACCTTTTAGATGGAACTTTGTACTTGTTAAAAGCTAAATCTAAATATTTAAAAAAGTTATCCTTGAAAAAGTACTGCAACAAAAAGTTTCCAGTACTGTTGAATGTTCTATGATCTGCTAAGAAAGACATATAGGATGTGTCTTGTGGTTTGTAATGGTCACAGTACAAATACTCCATTACACTTTACCTTCTAACAGTACAAAACTGAAAAATGAGGGGGACACTAACCAAAGTATTTTACCTTTTAACCCAAATACTGAAGTATGAATATGTGAAGATTGTCCTTTAACCCTTGATTAGCAGTGTGAATTATTCTCCGACATTTAGGTCATACCACTAGGAAGAGGCAAATAGAGGTGGTGAGGTTACTACGGGTGAGAACAGCCACCGACGTCTGCCCTCGATGGCTGCATATGGTTCTTGACTTTAGCCCAACTCTGTACAGCTGTCTTCTCACCCCTCCTCTAGACATGGTTTTCTACAGATGTCATCAAAGTTCTACCAAAATATTGTGCGTAGGAATCAGGATAAAAAATTAAATAGATACCAAGACAAAATAACAAAGCAATGAGACAATCCCATTCTTAAGTAATATTTCCCCTTTAGTTCATTCTGGTTGAACATACACATTATTCACACTTATGGAATCATTGTTACATCTAGATACTATGGTCTGAATCATTAAGGAACATAAAATCGCACTGCGCATGCTCAGTACCGGACCATACACCAGAGAACGCAGCAACATCCAATTCCTCTTTGTGTGCAATGGACCCTTACTACAGCCTATGATATCTGGGGCGGAACGGGGAGGGGACTGGGCGTACGCCCGTAGTCAGTGTACAGTAAGGACGCGCCAAGCTCCAGAGCACACAGCAGTGTCCGATTCAAGCTTTGGGCATCTCTCAGGTACGTGTTTTTCAGCCGCATCACCTGCACCAGCTACAGCTCAGGTGTAAGTGCTGATTACTAGTGATGACGGCTGTGTATACAGCTAGAACATGTGTCTGCAATCAGGTGCAACTGTAACAATGTATTTTATGTTTTGTGACTATATTATTAACAGGTGACATTAATCGAATAGTTTTTTATTTCTGTGCGTTCTTATGTAACTTTATATTCCACATATCTACTGGACGTATCCAGCAGTGTGTTGTCTGTTAGAGCAGAGAGGACCTAGACCTGTATTCATCACCAGACAGATCTTCACATCCGTTCCTTGTTGAATAAGGATGTGCGTATGCTCGATGTAGTTTTTTTAATGCGCACATTACATTTGTTTTGCATTTCTTGATGAATGAGGCCCTTTTTGCCCAAGATAGAAATCTATGTTATCTATAGTTGCCGTGTTGTCTGCTATCTACACCTTGGCTATAGGCTCAGTGCACGAACCACGGAATAGATCAGAGGCAGAGGGATAATTAGCAATATTGGGCAGAGCACTAAAGTTGGATCAATATTAACTGGCTGGGTCTCAGTAATTTATGCATTAATCACTAAACATTTCTGGGATCAGGGTTTCTGGTCTTCTGAAAAGACCTCTTATAGCACCTTTACTTTGAGAAATCAAAATTTTAATACATTATATTGGCCATCATAGCTACAATAAACATTCAATTAATAAAGCCGTTAATTATTCTGTAGACAGAAGACCGTTAAGATATACATAAGAGGATTTTATCCTTTCCCGCATACATGAATTTGGGTGACTCTCTTCTTCCCTTATAGAATTTTAGGAACATTAAAAATAAATATATTTTCTTTTCTAAACAATGTTTAAATCTCCCCTTGTGCAGTACGGTCGGGATAGTTCCATAGTTGTCTCACAAGTTATTGTACAGCTAGGGAATACACAGTGTAGTTATCATGGTAAAGTGGTCATTGAGGTCCGTTTTATATTTTGTTTTTGGCTGATATTTTATCTATATAAATATGTAATTAAACTGTTATAAAGTCCAACATAATGAGACATTTATCCCTTGTGAACAGCACTAATACTGATTGTTGTGTTAGTAGACCCTGCGTTACACATTCCGGACTGCGCTGTTTGACCCTCGCTTGGCGTCCGATGCAATATTTATCACAAATGGCCTGGGGACGTGGCAGCGGCACTACCTGACACAAGTGAGTGTCCCAGAATACAATATGATAAAGGTTGTGTTGGGTGGAATTCAACACAACAAAATCTTATCTGCCTTCCTCCGATTGTCCAATCTGGCGGGTCCAGCAATGGTTCTGATTGTCCCACTAATATATCCTCTCTCCTCCTCGCACCCTGAGAACCATCGCAGTAGCTGTAGGGTTAGGGAAAAGCAGGATAGTTCGAATTTGGGAGGAAAGCAGGAAATTAAGATTTCGTTATTTTATTGAATTCACCCAACGCAGCCAAAAACTAATTTTTTAATATCCAATCCTGGGACGCCGACGTCCACATCTTAAACAGGACAAGGTGGGAGGTGTCTACTCATCCTGTGGCCAAAGTTCTTCCCATCTGTTGACAAACATTTTTATATGAGTAATGTACATTATAAAAGAGAATTTTTGACACTATCTATTACTAATTTTGCCAGCCCCCTAACCCACTGTGCCGGTCTGCCTCATAAGGGCACACCCAAACATTGCGAAAAACATTGGATTGATATGGCAAACAACTAAATTACGTGATTATGGGGCCATTTACCCAGGTAATCCTATTTTCATCAGAGCTGAAAGAATATTTTTTTTTATTATAAGCTGATAGCGCGACCTTAGAACAGCACAAATAACATCTAAAAATCACAGCTTACTGTGCAATTATTTTATTAGGTTACGCTCCAGCCATTATGTTTAATTTATGGTGTTTGCTTCATGTAGGTTGTGATACCATTAATAGACGGACGTACAAAGGCGTAATTCAATGAGCTAATTATCCCGCAGTGAGGCCTGGTGGGTCTTCTGTTTGTTGCTTCGCAAATGACATTAAATTTGGACTCATTTTAGCTGTTTATGATTGATAAAGAGTGCATAAATAATCTTATTTATGCTTAATTTTATAATATATAACAGAGATGCAGCCACAATTGAATTGAAAGGTGACTGTGCACATGAAAATCTGCCCCCCCACCTGTGATTGTGGGTGGTAACTAAATACTTAAACAGGTTTTCAGCATTTTGTCTGTAATTAGCAAATGAAAGCCTATAGCCAGCTTCCAGACTCCGCCCACAAGAGGTGTTTAGTAGACAAAGAAATTAGCCTGGACATGTTACTCCATGCTGGATTTCGGACTGATAGGTAATGTAGCTTCTAGGTGAACAGGCCTACTTAGGCCCTGACTAGTATGGAGTGTGCATGACATGAAAGGTGAGTGTGAGCATGTTATAATGTTTTGTTGAATGGAGGACATAAGAATGAATGATTATTTGTTGTAAGTGATATGAAAGTTTAAGTGAGAATGAAAGTTTGGATTGATTGGATTGATATGGACAGAGTTATATGGACAGAGTTACATAAATGCATGCCTGGTTGGGATAAATGAAAGCATTTGTGTTTATACATAGTTAATGCTGTGCTGTGACTTGTGGAGTGTTGTACTATACATAGTCTGGATCCTGGTTGGGATAAATGATAGCATTTGTGTTTGAATTTGGATCGATTTGTTAGGCTTTGGGAATGGAGACGTTTGTGCTATGTGTGAAATATCAGGTGTTAAAATTGGCCAGTGGACATTGTGCGTTTACTGCTGATTATAGAGCTATTTGTGGTGGATTGGCTAAATACTGCTTGTAATGAGTAATGTGTCTGTACTGAGTTCACATTGTTTAGTAACTGTAATTGTTTAGTAGGCCTTGTGGGCCTACAAGCATGGCAAGTCAGCCATTTTGGATGGTGACTACATTGCATAGAAAGTGATGGATTAGGAAGTGATCAGATTGTGGTTAAGTGATCAGATTGTTAGATATGCATAGAAAGTGCAGGTTATGTTGGTTTATGCATAGAAAGTGTAGTAGTTTGAACTGGTTGAAACCATGTGCTTGAAAATGGCCGCTAGACTTTAAGTGAGGTATGTTTGTGGTCTGTATGGATTCTCCCCTCCCCCTTCACTACACAATGCACACACACACACACCTTTAGACAATAGTTAGTCAAAATACACACAATTACATATATATCTATATTACAGGCAATAAGTATGATATATATTGCACTAAAGCTATATTGTGTGTACAATATTGTTACGCTGTTTATTGTTCTATAATATAATACAACACACTTTAAACAAATCTATATCTTGTCGTGATTATTCTTGAAACTTGTTGATATAAAGAAACATAAAAATGATATTTCATGGGTTAATTCAGAAATACCTTTTGCGAGGAGTTGTTAACGGTATTAAATGGTCATACATATATTTGCCAGTATATTAAGGAGATTGTAACCCAAAAAGGAGAAAAGGAAGATACTTTAACAATGGCGAGCCCCAGCCCGAACTGTTTTTTTTATATAATTTTTTTGAAGATATAGTGGTGAAATTACTGTTATATTGTAAACTTTTTTTGTTTGATAGAGGGGCGGGAACAAAGGTGGTAATATTTGTGTGATATTACCGTACGCCTTTTCTAGAAAGCGGTTTTGACAAGTAACATTGTTTCATCTGTGTCCTGAAAGATAAATAATTAATTACAGCGAATCTAGATTATGATTTTTAATTTTTAATTTTCATAATGTGTTGGCAAATAGACGTTTAATAACGGGAGTTGTATGTATCTGTTGAACAATTCTGTATTTTTAGGTGTACTAAGATGGCTATTGCTTTGTCTTCACTTATAATACAGGGTAGTTGGAAGGACTTGTGTTTACTTAGCAGTTATATTTATAGTTTAAATCTAATTCTGTGGACTGGGGGGACAGATACTCAGGAGAAAATCCTTCCTTTTCAATCCCCAGAATCAAATTTAGTTATAACTTCTCCTGTGGAAATTTATATTTTAATTAGGACTTTTTGCATACCCAAATTTGCAAGTTATGTGATAATTAGGGATCATTTAAATCACATAATTACACCTTGTCTACAGAATAGGTTTGGAGAGGTAGTTTTGGATACTTGGCGGTCTTTGTCAAGGTGTGTGAAATCTGGGTAATATAGAACCCTGTCAAACAAAAGAATCGCGGGAGTAGCGCTCACGGATTCTTAGCAGGAACGCATAAGCGTGAAAGCTGGGACACCCTGTCCTGTATTGTAGTGGTAGGAGGTGATTGTTTGGAAGATTGTGTAGAGAGATGTCTCTAAAGTACATCGGAGATGTCACGGGTGCGTATTATTCGACGTGACGAAAATAGCGAAAAAGGCGCAAATTGTATTATACGCCGATAGTTACTTTGGGTTGATACAATATTTTTATGTTATATGGATAGATCAAGTTGCTTGTATCTTGTAGATTAAGTATACTAGGTAATCCATAGAGGCATTCCGATATGTAACTTCTGTAGAAACACGCCTATGACAGTTGTTTAGTGGGTACGGCTACGGCGACACTTAAATTATGAGCGGATCATGCGCAATGGTTCCCCGATAAAGCCATTATTAGCGATTTTGGCTGGGTGCAACCAGATCTGCAAGACGAATTTACCAATCGTTATACGATTGAGAACAGCATTTCCTCTCAGTAGTCAGGGGGATACTCACACACATTATTAACACACAAGTCTATAACATGGAACATATGGATTTTATTTTTTTAATTACTTTGGAAACTCGCAAAGTGTGGTATGTTTAACCTGTGTGTTTAACCCTGCTAAAACGTATAGTGATCACCAGTAGTAAGCTTATAATCAGGTTATGTATTGATAAGCTATGTGTAATTACGTGGACCGTATCACAGGTCGCGGCAGGTAAAATATGAATATTTATATTATTCAAGATGCCACAGATATAGTATGTCTAAATCAAGGTCTTTTAGTAAAGCAGGCCACAGGTAGGTATGTACATGGCTGCAAAAGACTTGATTTTAGATGGTAAAAACAAAAGCAAAAATATGACATTATAAATTCTGAGAAATAAGGTATTATATGTACTCAGAGCATTGAACACTTAATTGCCCTGGTTAATAGGGAATAATAAGTAAAATTTGGGTTTTGTCATTGGAGATAGTTGAATGTATACAAGGAGACGTCCTTGCTGTTATGTCAACAAATGAAAATTGATTTAGCCCTTGCAATGTCTGAGATATATATATATGCATTTGTTTTAAAACTGTATATGAGGACATATGGGATAATAGAGAGGTGGTATTTAAAATCCTACTCATTTTAAAAACCCAGGTATATACAGGTAATTTATAATGGTATATTGTAAAGAACAAATAATATTGGTAACAGACACACTACCTAGTGGTTACAAATATATATTGCAGCCCCTTCATCAGAGTTTGTACTCTGGAAATGGGCGGGATAAAATATAGATCTGATAATTTTACATGTCATTATTTTGGAGGTGTTTGGCAACATGTAGCATTAGAATTAATGAAACCCCTGGATAATGGTAATGTGTTTTATTGCCTAGGGATAAAAAGGTGGATCCTAATGCACAGTGGTATATGCCACTCAAAAGTGTGACATGAAATTTCCACTTATGTAAGGTTACACAGCAACTGATAAATGCAATCAGAACTGTTGTATCATTACATAAGGACTAGGTAGGGAAACACACAATTGTATGTAGATATGGTAAACTAGAGTCAAGGAGAAACCCAGGGCATGAGTATTAGTGCTTGTTGATGGCAGACACAAATTTTTAAAAGTTTGTGTTCCTAAATACCCGTAAAACCGAGTTAAATAAAATAAACCCCAGTGGATAGTAGTTTTATTCACCAGGATCAGGGGGACTGATATGGATCATATAGTAGATTTAAGCAGTGATTGTTTACCAACTGCAGTAAAAGTTTTAAAACAAAATAGTAGTTTAGTGATTTTGTTGCATTAATCTTTGCTGGCCAGTAGGGGCAATAGCGCACCTAAATCAGTTTTCTTTCTTAGAGAGAGAACATCAGTAGTGGATATACAGATCCGCTACCCAGCAAAGATGGTTATGTACAAAATGTCTAATGCTTTTAAGTGTTTAAAGAGGTTCTTTAGAGGGAAATTGCCATCACCAATATACTAAATGGGTAAATCTCTAAACATCGTGTGTCCTTGGAGATATGATTAGGTAAGATGACGTTATGTGACATAAATGTATTATGTATACTCACATTTCTTTCTGTCTCCACAGGTTACTAAGAACAGGATTCCTTTGTTTCTCCTTCCCAACTGATACATAGATCATTGGAAATGAGAAAAAGGGGGATAATGGTAATGCTAAGAAAGGTATAAAAATTTGAGTTTCCCAGGTACATGGAAACTTTGAAGGAATTTTTATGGTATTGTAATAAGATAAGTCAGTCTACAGATCCCTGGCGCCACCTAGTGGTCAAAAATATGTGAAGTTTGGTCCATAATACTCGCAAAGGACAGAAAAATGTTTGTTTTTTTCAATTCAATAATGATGGTAACACCTGGAATGAAATTCGTAAGTCATCAGAGGGGACGGGATAGGATTCTAAACATGCTCGGAAGGGAGAATTCCCAGAAGAGTATTTTTGTTTTTCTTCCCATATTAGGAACCAAGAAGTGGACAGCTGCAGAGGATATCGGAATGCTACAAGTGGACCGGACGCAGGAACGACAGATGGGTAGGAAAAAGTAAAAATTTCAAAACAACTGATATTTTTCTTTTCTTTCCTACAAGATGGATGAGAATTAAGACGGTGCCCAGCTGTGGCAGATGATATCCCTGACAGATGACACGAGATCCTGAGATGGTCGTTAAGGACACAGAATGGCAGGACTTGGACACAGATGAGATCCAAACCAGATGTCAAAGATGACTGTACCCCACAAGACTTCCCCCCCATCGTACTTGGCGAAGATGATGACATCATGAAGAGACACCAAAGATGGAACAACCTTCGGATCTTAGATTTATTTGTTGAGGGATAATTTATTGGGGAGTACCTTGACATGTGTTGATTTTTTCTCCTAAGACTAGGTTTTTTCATCAGACATGGCAACGTAGAAGATCCATTAGCGTCTTCCCCCATTCTTTCTTGATATTTGTGCTAAAAATTGCCTTACCATAATTAATTCCAAACTCAAAAATATATATATTAGCCTTATTGACCACCTGTTCACACACACTCATACATGTTACATACAATCACTAGGAACACTAGGGACACTGATAAGAGATGACAACAGATATCTGTCAGTCTAACTGTAATGACAGAAAACTGACATCAGGGGGAATGATAAAGAGTGCATAAATAATCTTATTTATGCTTAATTTTATAATATATAACAGAGATGCAGCCACAATTGAATTGAAAGGTGACTGTGCACATGAAAATCTGCCCCCCCACCTGTGATTGTGGGTGGTAACTAAATACTTAAACAGGTTTTCAGCATTTTGTCTGTAATTAGCAAATGAAAGCCTATAGCCAGCTTCCAGACTCCGCCCACAAGAGGTGTTTAGTAGACAAAGAAATTAGCCTGGACATGTTACTCCATGCTGGATTTCGGACTGATAGGTAATGTAGCTTCTAGGTGAACAGGCCTACTTAGGCCCTGACTAGTATGGAGTGTGCATGACATGAAAGGTGAGTGTGAGCATGTTATAATGTTTTGTTGAATGGAGGACATAAGAATGAATGATTATTTGTTGTAAGTGATATGAAAGTTTAAGTGAGAATGAAAGTTTGGATTGATTGGATTGATATGGACAGAGTTATATGGACAGAGTTACATAAATGCATGCCTGGTTGGGATAAATGAAAGCATTTGTGTTTATACATAGTTAATGCTGTGCTGTGACTTGTGGAGTGTTGTACTATACATAGTCTGGATCCTGGTTGGGATAAATGATAGCATTTGTGTTTGAATTTGGATCGATTTGTTAGGCTTTGGGAATGGAGACGTTTGTGCTATGTGTGAAATATCAGGTGTTAAAATTGGCCAGTGGACATTGTGCGTTTACTGCTGATTATAGAGCTATTTGTGGTGGATTGGCTAAATACTGCTTGTAATGAGTAATGTGTCTGTACTGAGTTCACATTGTTTAGTAACTGTAATTGTTTAGTAGGCCTTGTGGGCCTACAAGCATGGCAAGTCAGCCATTTTGGATGGTGACTACATTGCATAGAAAGTGATGGATTAGGAAGTGATCAGATTGTGGTTAAGTGATCAGATTGTTAGATATGCATAGAAAGTGCAGGTTATGTTGGTTTATGCATAGAAAGTGTAGTAGTTTGAACTGGTTGAAACCATGTGCTTGAAAATGGCCGCTAGACTTTAAGTGAGGTATGTTTGTGGTCTGTATGGATTCTCCCCTCCCCCTTCACTACACAATGCACACACACACACACCTTTAGACAATAGTTAGTCAAAATACACACAATTACATATATATCTATATTACAGGCAATAAGTATGATATATATTGCACTAAAGCTATATTGTGTGTACAATATTGTTACGCTGTTTATTGTTCTATAATATAATACAACACACTTTAAACAAATCTATATCTTGTCGTGATTATTCTTGAAACTTGTTGATATAAAGAAACATAAAAATGATATTTCATGGGTTAATTCAGAAATACCTTTTGCGAGGAGTTGTTAACGGTATTAAATGGTCATACATATATTTGCCAGTATATTAAGGAGATTGTAACCCAAAAAGGAGAAAAGGAATATACTTTTACAATGATCTTAATTATTATTGAAAGCTCTACCTAAGCACTGGTGTAATGTATCAGAGGTGTAACCTGCTCTTTGTATACATCTGCAGCCGAGTCCTATTTATGGTAACTGTTCCAGACTGCGGGAGTGGGCTCATTCTCATTGAGCCATTAGCAGTTGATGCAACACCTATTATGTAATCTAATGTCCCGTGTGGTACCCTGTGGTCACGAGGATCCTGAGTACCCTACCCCCTTTTTTTAGGTGAGCTTTTATTGACAAATCGAGAGGATAAAATTGGGCCCAAACCAGTATCGTGCCAAGGGCCCAGTAAGGTGCCATTCAGGCTCTGGTTGGAAGGGACTGACCTAAGTCGTCACCAAAATACACCTGCAAGGACGTGATGGACCCCCACAGGGGGATCGAGAGTGCAGAATTTTCACAGGGCCTTTGTCAAATTAGCTTTGTAACCAAATCTTTATTGCGCTTACTATGGCTAACCTCATGACTTCTTGTGTCGTTGTGTATTAGAAGAATATCTTTTGAATCAATAGTGTTTTGTGCACAGCGCATTCTCATTCAACGGTCTTAAAGTTTGACTGTCAAAACGCTGAAAATGTCTCACACGAGAAAAATGCAGAGACGCAGCCCAGAGTAACGCCATCGCCCTGTTTATGCGCCGATACAACTTGTTATGGACGCACACATTAGCATGTGATTGCCGTTTAGGGGGCGGGCTAAATGACGCAACCGGCCAGGCTCCGCCCCCAACACGCCCACCTACCCCTGATCTCCCGGAGCACCTCTTGCCAAAGTTGGCAAGCATGCATTTATCTTGTGCATTCTATAAAATGATCGCTAGAATCTGATTGGTTGCTATGGGCAACATCTCCACCTTTACTTTTTAGAAGATATAATAAATCTACCCCTTGGGGTCTATGTAACTACTACATCAAGTTCAGGCAGATGGAGAAATGTCCATGAAAGGGTGACATGTCCTTTAAGACCTAACTTGGAAGAGTATTGGTTACAAGAAAGTCTCAAGTCTGCATCTGGAAACTTGGCTGCTGAATATTCGTCAGTCTGATTAGCATATTCATGCAGAGCCTAACACTAATTACAGCTGGAAATATTCTAATAAATAGAACGGGGCAAACACTCAAAATATCTCAGATACACTGAACCATGCAATGCTATCTAAGCTCCCACACTGTCCCCGGGGCTTCGATATCCAACCAGGGCTTCTGGCTACGTCTATGGATCACAATACTGGATGTGTCACATGAATTTAAAGGTGAAATATCTAACAGTAACTTGGAAAGGTGTCATGTGACTGATCTGCGTGTTAAAAGATTATTGCAATATCAGTTTGTGAGTAAATCAGTCAGGAAGTGCAGCACACAGAATGAAATGAGTTTAGAGCAGTGTCATGGAACAATAAACCTCTTTATGTCATATGAAGTGTATAACAACCTGTCGTTTATTGGTGAAATGTATCACAGCACAATTAGTAGTACTGGGTTACAGTAACACGACGAGACGCCAGCGTTATTACTGGAAAAAGTGTTATGGGAAGGACTTTGTAAACACCAAGTGGTCAATCATTAATCAGGGGATGTAAATGCTTTTGCATAGGAAGCAACAGAACTTTCGGTCAATACCTCGCACTGAGAAAACCCCCAACAAACCCCTGAAATATCCAGATAGGGACAATATGATATTAGTTGGCATGCGGACCATGACATTAGTAGCACAGATGAGTGTGAGTAACGTTATGGGGACTCACACACGGAGACGTCACGGGACGTACAAGGGTGTCAGACAGACGTGGGACAATTGGTTGATACATTGTAATGATTTATAATGTTGCTCAGTGTATGTTCCCATATAACGTGGACCCAGATACTGAGCAGCCCACAGGAAATCTGTCAGAAACAGTAAAACTCATTCTGCAAACTCTTTACTAACACACAACTCACACCTTGCGTTAGACGTTCTCCAGCCTCAGACAGTAATATCAGTGCATGTGACGTTATCTGGTACCTACAGCCATTCATTCTAAAATGAATGACAAAAGAGACACGTATGAAGCAGTGATGGACAAAATAATCCACATTCTGTATTAGAGAAATATCTGATCTCCAGCTTTCATTCAGCAGAAGCAGTCAGACTATTTCTGGCCTCTGAAGCTACAGGACAACGGCCTCAGAAGCCACGAGCATCAATCACTAGAAACAACGTTTTATCTCCGCACTCAATCCTTCCAGTAGAAGCAGCTATCAGCCAGAGTGATATATCTCTACAGGTATGTATTTACAGATCAACCAGTCACTGCAATCTGCATAACCCCAAACACTCCAGTCTGCTTCCTCTGTTATTATGGGGTCTATTTATGTGTGATCAGCCATAAACCCAGAGAACACAGCTGTTATCTCCAGAGAACGGCCATCACACAATCTATGAAGGGGTCAACGCAGGAGAAGTCAGAGATTTGTCCAGCATTAGCCCACTTCTCATGGGCTACTGCAGCCCCCATAGAACTCTTACATGTTAGTAATGGGGTCCACTGAAGCCGGCATGGCTTTGCCTGATCCTCTGCCAGGTCACATCCTATGCGCAAGCACAAATTTTAGATGTGTAGGTACAGTTCATATTTGGCATTCTCTGGCAGCCTAACACTACTGTCTACAGTAAAAACACATTACAGAGGCAGAGGGTCTTTGCCGAGGCCCCGTGAGTAGTCCCAACATAATAAAAAGCAGCGGTACTGTACTATGTATTGCTGCGATTTGCAGTGCAGAGTTTTGTGGCACCGAATTCTGAACAGAAATACAGCACGGTGGCTTAGTGGTAAGCACGGTGGCTCGGTGGTTAGCACTTCTGCCTCACAGCGCTGGGGTCATGAGTTTGATTCCCAAACGTGGCCTTATCTGTGTGGAGTTTGTATGTTCTTCCCGTGTTTGCATGGGTTTCCTCCGGGTGCTCCGGTTTCCTCCCGCACTCCAAAAACATACTGGTAGGTTAATTGGCTGCTAAAAAATTGACCCTAGTCTGTGTGTGTGTGTGTGTGTTATGGAATTTAGACTGTAAGCTCCAATGGGCCAGGGACTGATGTGAGTGAGTTCTCTGTACAGTGCTGCGGAATTAGTGATGCTATATAAATAGATGATGATGATGATGATGAATGTAACAAACATAAAACCCCTCACGTGAGGAGAATTAGGAAATCATTTTAAGACACTACTTAGTTATTGCCATATTTGAAAATGCTATTTGCACACCAAGCCTAACAGATAATAAATTACATTTAATGCTGGAATGTCCTCTCTGTTCCCCTGTCCCCCCCCCCCCCCCCGTCACACCTCCCCCCCCCCCCCCCCCCGTCACACCTCCCCATGGCTGCAGCTGGGAGTACTGACACATCCCACTCATTCAACGACAACCTTGGTACAGAAGACCGAGAGAAGTAAATACATTACTTTAAAGCTCCTTTCAAGAGGATGATGAGGCTAATTCCGTATTTTAATAAACTGTCGCAGAATATTACTTATTTGGGTTTTAGCGTTCCGCTCAGTTTGGTGGATCCCTCAACATTTCCCATAATGCTCCTTGGTTGACCCATTGCCTTTTTAAACAGGCCGGAGTGAGGAGATGTCCGGACCGCGACAGTCTACAAGCACAAGGTGGAACGTTGCATCCAAAGCCAAGTAAAAAATCTGTACTGGTGTAATCTAATAGAAGTCCACCCAAACCCGACACTGAGACAACCTCTCATCAGTGCATTAGTGATACACAAACTGGAAGTTAATCCAGCAATAAGTAACAGCAGGTAAAAGACTAAATCTAACTGCCTACTATGCGTAAATAAAATGCAGAAGTCTTAGTTACACACATTGGGCGTCATGTAGCGCTGGATGCAGGTCCATTTACGTAGTGCAAAATATGGATTTCACTACTGAGTATACACATAAAAAAAAGACTTATACTTGCATCTGTATGCAGAGTCAGTCACATCTTGCATGGTTATACGGCAACACAGGGTTAAAGACCAGTTACTATGAGAATAAACATATTGTTATTATGAATCTCAAGGACAGCTATGTATATATGTAGGAGAGCACAAGACATGTGTCCTATAACCATGGCAATTCACCTGCTCATTGAAATGACTACGATTGACAATTTAATTAAAAAATGAAATGACAACCCAGCAGGGCTCTAAATAACATATTAACCACCTTAACCAAGTCTTTTTTTCACACCATCCCAAGAAACTACACAACAATGCTGCTTCCTCAGTGTTTCATATCTAGAGGTAGACATGTCAACATTTTCATGGTACGAAGGTTTCTGCCTTCAAAATTAAAGGGCTCAGTCTAAATGACTGGGGGAATTTGCTCACAACGCGTTTCACATGGAAAACATTGTGATGAGACTGATGGGTAAATCGTGCTTGAATCCGGACCATTGATCCCAATGCCTGAAAGTCTTTTCTGTATAGACAAGCTGCAGCACAAACCACAGGTTAATAGTGATAGAAGAGATTTTAAAAAATAGAAAAAGAAGGACAATTTTTATAAAATAGAATAAATCTATTCTGAAAAATTCTTTGTTTAATTAAATAAAGCATTTTTTCACCATCTATCACTGCTGCAATCGTCCTCCTGAGATGGCGATTGCAATCAGTGTATTACAGCGGTACAGGTAGGGTGCAGGAGGAGGCTGGTAAAGTCGATCGCCGGTGCTACTTGGCAAATAGGAGAAGCCCATTTTCACCAGCTCTAGGCCTCTTCTCCCTATGTAAAAATAGATCTCTAAAGGAAAACGCTGGATAAATGTGTATTAATTTCCACCATTTGGGGCTTAGCCACAGATTAAGCTACCACTCGTCTGAACAAGCCCTAACTCATTATATACACAGACCCCTCTTATTTACAAACTGAGTTTACCTGGACTTAGTTAAGCATTTGAATTTAAAGGGGGCAATACCGATATTTATCCAAATCGATGGGGAGACTCGGGAGTAGTGAGGTAACCGCCAGGATCACTTGATCAGCTCACATCATCCTGTACGGTCAGGTACATGCCACCTCTGCAGTTTCCCGGATGTTTCCACTTAATAAAGTGATGTAGCTGGTGGGGGAGTCAATCCCTTTAACAGGGAGGCAAGTGATAGAGTAAAGTATATTTCTACATTAAATAGTCTCAAAATCACTTTCACAACGGACACCTTATTTTTCTCTGTTCATTCAAACAAGTGTTTTGGCTAGGTGGAGAGAAGTGCACCACCGGGCCCTATAGCCAAATTTGCCTAAGAACCCGACGATGCTGCTCTAGCACCCTGGGCTCTCAAAAGAGCGGAGCCTCTTCTGACCATGCGTGCATTTGGTGCATTAGTAGAATATTGTCCTGGCAATAGAGTTTCTGTTTATATCTATTTAAGTGCATACAATGTCCAAGGAACTTCCAGAAGGATTTTCATGGTCCTCAGGGACCGTATGTTCTCCCGAGAGTATCACAGGTGAAATAATTAGCACATGTGGATCTAGTATTTATAATTTAATAATTAATACACCTGTTCTAAGAACTGGAACTGTTGCTAAAGACTATGGGGAGTTGTAAGAATACAGATCACGCAGACAACCTGCTTCTATGTTACCTGTCTGCATGAGCAGCCGCTGTGATTCCCAGACGTAACCGGACCACTAACCTGATGTAATCTGACCCATGGAAAGCAGACTGGAGATGCTGCTGAAATGAGCTCAGACCGTCTCACTTTCTCCGAACCTGCTCTCAATTATCTGATGCAAAATGTTTGTTTTATGTCATTTAAGCAAATGAGTCCAGGTTAATTCAGTCAGCGCGATGACCAGACGCAGACCGACATCTCTGGGATATATGAGTGAGGTTTAACGCTTTTTGATACGCCGCTAAAGTTTCTGCAATAAAAGTTTCCAGGTAAACTGGCCACTTGTACAAGAGTTATAGTCTCCGCAGTAATAGTGAGGCTGTGGTCCTGCCAGTTTCCCTATGAAGCAGATATTACAGGAAAGTATGACTGTGTCTGACTATATGTCCTGTGACCAGTCTGTGACACATAAACAGGTGATATGTAAAACAATTAACCTGCATATAAGCAATTTCTATCCCTGTGCAATTATTTAAAAAAAATATATATATATATATTATTGTTCATGGGCCTGATGCAGAGCTGGTTGCAAAATCGGTGCAATTTGTGCTTTAAAAATTTGCAGGGAAAAAAAGCGCATCTACACCTATATGTCGTGCAGCTCAGATCTTCTGATCCGTAAATGCGTGTCTATGAGTAAAGTACGATTATGTAATTAAGCGAATCATCATACCGTTGATACGCCATCCATCATCATCTCCAAGATTAAGACAGGCTTTAAATGTATCTGTATATTTAAAAAAAAAAAGCCAGCATGGCACCCCCCTCCCCCCCCCCCTCAAAACAAAACCCTGCAATGTGGGGTCTCAATTGGATCAAAGTAGCTCAATGAGGCTCAACGCTGAACTAATACAGAGAAGCTCTGACCAATAAGAGCGGATCCACTCTGCGAGGAGCCGCAACGCTAATGACAGCTAAAGTCCACGGTGTCCTATAAGGGTTTGTTTATTTCTCTATTTTAAACATTACAAAGGTCCGTGCTGATAATCATCAGGGTCAAAAGTGAAAATTACATAATTACATATAACAAAAATAGTTTCAATGACCCCCAAATTGCAGCCAAAGAGTGTCTAAATTCAGGAAAATTAAAGATTCCAAGTAAAAGATTCTAGTATCAAAAATCAGTACAGTCCCTAAAAAGTAGAGAGAATTACTAATGGGAAAAATACAAAAAAAAAATGGAAAAAGGAAGAGAGGAAAGCTCAGAAATAATATCAGTATATAGGTATTTTTTGCAGAAAAGTAGTAGATGCTATGAAACATCTTTCACCATGTGTAGAAAGATTGATAACGGACATTATACCTGCATGATACAAACAGGAGAATAATCTATTAATAAGGGGGGGGAGTGGGAAAGGGTTGTCCTGTAATATATACATTCATAAGTCATAAATGGATTTCAATTATTAAGTAGAATAGAGATTAAATTGGACCTTTAGTATGAAGTAAACAGATGTAGCACCAGACACAGTAAATCAGTGTACAGGATAAAGCTGAATGTAGCAGGACAAAGTTCTGCAAACCTCAGAGTTTAACTAATCAGCAGAGAGATCACCAAAACGAAATTCAAATTATTAGCACAAAAAGAGGAGCATTGGAATCCAGGATGCAGCAAAGTTCCCCAATACCTTAAGTAACTGTGAGAACTATAGAGTAGAATCATCTTATATTTTATAGGCAAACTGATATGATTCGCTTACTGCATTGGCACTTAATCACTTTTTATCTTCTTGCAAAAGATTCCCTATGTATTGTCATATAATCTCATCTGCAATATATACTCACAGAAACACACAAGGACAGGATGGCGTCACTCAGGACATGTACTGTATACAATGTATCACAGGATAGGTACTATTTACAATGTATCAAATGACCTGCACTATATACCATGTATCAAAGGATATGTACTGTATACAATGTATCACATGACATGTACTGTATACAATGTATCACAGGACATGTACTATATACAATGTATCACAGGACATATACTATATACAATGTATCACAGGACACACACTATTACAATGTAACACAGGACTATACAGTGTATCGCTGGTCTATATACACTGTATTACAGGACTATATACACTGTATTACAGGGCTATATACACTGTATTACAGGGCTATATACACTGTATTACAGGGCTATATACACTGTATTACAGGACTATATACAATGTATCACAGGACTATATACAATGTATCACAGGACATGTACTATATATAATGTATCACAGGACATATACTATATACAATGTATCACAGGACACACACTATTACAATGTAACACAGGACTATACAGTGTATCGCTGGTCTATATACACTGTATTACAGGACTATATACACTGTATTACAGGGCTATATACACTGTATTACAGGGCTATATACACTGTATTACAGGACTATATACAATGTATCACAGGACTATATACACTGTATTACAGGACTATATACAATGTATCACAGGACTATATACAATGTATCACAGGACTATATACACTGTATTACAGGACTATATACAATGTATCACAGGACTATATACAATGTATCACAGGACTATATACACTGTATTACAGGACTATATACAATGTATCACATGACTATATACAATGTATCACAGCACTATATACACTGTATTACAGGACTATATACAATGTATCACAGCACTATATACACTGTATTACATGACTATACACAATGTATCACAGGACTATATACACTATATTACAGGACTATACACAATGTATCACAGGACCATATGACTCACACATGCTGTACATTTATACAGGAGATGCTGCAGAACCTCTTGGGAGCCGCTATGCGACAGCTGAGCCCCTGGTGCGGTTCTGCAGCAGCTGCGCCCCCCCCTCTAATACCTGTCGGCCTGGCAGGGTCAGACGGAGGGTCCCGGAGAGGCCTCCTCGCTCCTGGCTGAGCTGTGCTGCCGAGCCGTGCCCTGGCCGGGGGGCGCCATCATGTAGGGGGGGGGGGCGGCTGTCACCGGCCGGAGGGGACTGAGGGGGGTCTGTGTCCGGCCCTCCCAATAACACAGCGCCTGCAAGACCACCACACTGGCCGCCAATCAGCAGCCGGGGCACGGAGCGCAGCCACCAATGGCAGCAGCATGGCACAGGCTGGAGGGGCACCAATCAGAGGGGAGCAGAGACCACCAATGACGGCCTGCAGCAGAGGGCTGAGCACCAATCACACGGCCTGTAGGGGGGAGAGGAGGGGGCTCATCCTGACAAATCCTAACCCACAGACAGGACAATCCCAAATCATCTATCCTAATGTTCTCCTGTAGGGGCTACACCTGTCCTGCCAGCCCCTGGATGCCCTGCACCTCTGCCCACCTGTCCTGCCAGCCCCTGGATGATCTGCACCCCTGCCCACCAGCTATGCCCACCTGTCCTGCCAGCCCCTGGATACCCTGCACCCCTGCCCACCTGTCCTGCCAGCCCCTGGATGATCTGCACCCCTGCCCACCAGCTATGCCCACCTGTCCTGCCAGCCCCTTGATGCCCTGCACCCCAGCCCACCAGCTATATCCACCTGTCCTGCCAGCCCCTGGATACCCTGCACCCCTGCCCACCAGCTATGCCCACCTGTCCTGCCAACCCCTGGATGATCTGCACCCCTGCCCACCAGCTATGCCCACCTGTCCTGCCAGCCCCTAGATGCCCTGCACCTCTGCCCACTTGTCCTGCCAGCCCCTGGATGATCTGCACCCCTGCCCACCAGCTATGCCCACCTGTCCTGCCAGCCCCTGGATACCCTGCACCTCTGCCCACCTGTCCTGCCAGCCCCTGGATGATCTGCACCCCTGCCCACCAGCTATGCCCACCTGTCCTGCCAGCCCCTGGATACCCTGCACCTCTGCCCACCTGTCCTGCATGCCCCTGAATGCCCTGCACCCCTGCCCACCAGCTATGCCCACCTGTCCTGCCAGCCCCTGGATACTTTGCACCCCTGCCCACCAGCTATGCCCACCTGTCCTGCTAACCCCTGGATGCCCTGCACCCCTGCCCATTAGCTACGCCCACCTGTCCTGCTAACCCCTGGATGCCCTGCACCTCTGCCCACCAGCTATGCCAGAGAACAGCTCTCATCCTGCAATATCAGGGGAATGTGTCATACAGGCACTGCACATAGAGAACAACAGGACATATTATTATTATATATTTTTTCTATAGCGCCACCAATTCCACAGCGCTGTACAAAGTATATTTGTCACTCATATCAGTCCCTGCCCCATTGGAGCTTACAGTCTATATCCCCTAACACACACAGGCAGACTAGGGTTAATTTTGTCAGCAGCCAGTTAACCTACCGGTATGTTTTAGGAGTGTGGGAGGAAACTGGAGCACCCAGAGGAAACCCACACAAACTTTTCCTTATCTCTCTCCTAAAATACTGCACGTTTGGGGGACTTGAATACCACATGACAGTGAGAGGACATAGACTTTATTATATCCGTCGCTTGAATGTTTTATTACATTAGTAGAATTGTGCCTATGAATGTGTCTCCCACATAAGATGTGTCTGGAAGGCGCAGTAGGTTTCACATTAAAGTTATAGACCGATATCTCGATTTATAAATCCAGTACCTATGCGGGTTTAGGTGAGTATCAGCGAACACCCCATAAATGTTCTCTCCATACCTTAAAGCTCATTTACATAACTTGTCCTGCAAAGTAAAATCTTGTTTATTGGATATATTGTTGCAGTAGTCTGCGCCATTCATTAAGCAATGCCCCAATCTGCCGAGAAGATGCTAAATTTTGCACCTTTAGTAGATGCTGCCACCTTGAATCACTGATCTACCCATATACATGGACGTACACACACAAAAGTAAATACTGGGGGACACAATTTTGTAGTATCATAAATATCCATTACTGTGCAGATTCCCTCAATAACTAGAAGCACAGAGGGGCAGTTTGGCAATAAAGAGAGATAGGGGGATTTGGGCTTGAAAGAGCGAACCTTTATTGAGAGAGAGTTTGGGGGTACAGGCTATTTTTAGGACGTACCGATTTTATTGCAGAAAATGCATTGCTGTAGGACCATTACACCGAGTGCAGCACTGAAGCAAAAGTTATTGACAAACAAGTCCTTGTTCCCACTTGTGCACTTATATATCATGCGTTTTATGAAGTGTGTTATCTAGTTAATGATAACTTACAGTGAGCTATTGTTCTGCAGCACGGTGGAAATTTACAAGACATTCGTCATCATCCTCATCAACCTCAACAACATTTATTTCTATAGTGCCAGAAAATATGCAGCACTTTATAATTAGGATATTGAGACTGAGCATCTGACATTTGTCGAATCGCATCATTTAGGCTCCCTACAGGCAGGTTGCGGGAGAATTGTCTGCTCTCCCAGTAGTCCGGGAAACTGACCCAGAATTCTGGAGTCTCCTGGACATTACGGGAGAGTGGGCAAATATGGAATACTGTCGGAACTATGCACAAGTTCTGTGATCTTTTTAAATACACAACATACGTGCAAGTTGCGTTCAGAATTGAGGTAAAGTCTGCGCCATAGGACCAGATTTCTTATAAGCAATGACCAGAAGAAAACAGAAAAATCTGAATCACTCTATGACTGCACGACTACTATAAAACACTGAACATCTATTCTTCTGGGAGATGAAAGTCACAAGAGAAAATGTTTCTCAAGACATCTGTGAATATATTGTTCTGTTGGGAAAACAGGAAATGTCCAAAAAAATGTTATTGTCAGTTTTAAGGAGCTGACGGCAGTATCCTTTATGTTTTATCGCTGTAAAAATGGTGTATAAGAGTGCACTCATAGACAGTGGCGGAGTTAGTTCACACAACTTACCCTCGTGAACTTGTGTCTTCTTAGAAGATAGGGATACATGATATCTTGGGTTATCTGGGCAATTTCATATGTTTTAGTTCAGTATGGGATCAAAATCATTGAGCCCAATCATTATCAACCCTTACCGACAATATTACGATGAGCTAATGGCAACCAGTCTCCCTTAATTTGGCATATAATACGCTTTTTTACTTCTGCGCAAACGCACAAAGCGCTAATTCCGACACTAGTGGTTTCTGTGCCTGCTCAGTGTATTATACGTCAAACTCGCAATTTGCTTTTACTGAACATGAGCCACATGATATTTACTTCAAAAATACTATGAAATCAACACCTAAATCTTAAATTTTAGCAGAAACATATTAAGAAATATGACATTTCAGGGGTTTAAACTATCCCTACTTTAGTCTTCAGGAGGCAAATTTCTCAGGAAATCAGTAGACAGAGTCATTATGACACCAATCAATTATTTCCATCTTGTTCTCTTAAAGATAACGGCGATAACAGATACGGATATGAGATTGTGACTGAGCTAAGGACCAGCCATATATTGTTTTTTAGATATTTATTTAGCATAACACTGGCCTAACGCTGCATTGATCTAAATTGATATCTTTAAAAATTTATTGTACATAGTATTCCATTTTCTCTAGCATTACATATCGGAAATAATGATGTTTTTGTACTGTAAGCACATTCTGTACTGCCATCTGTAAGCTGCATTATAATTAATGTCCAGGTCACCACAACTCTGTCATCTTACATCAGTCTGTAACGTTGTATCTGGTGTTGTAATATTTATTATCCTGTCTGCTCTGAAATCGCTGAGTGCTGAATGGAAACTGTTTGTTGTTGTAGCTTCATCTTATTATTACTATTCATTATTAAAGCACCAACATTTCATCCAGTACAGAGATTACATATGAGGAGTAAAGACAGAGCTCACAATCTTTCTATAAATCTTTAGCACTGTATATTTTCAGTATTTCCGCTTGTATTGTGGTTTAGTAACGTGCACCAGTCACCTACACTCACTGGAAGCAGCCATTAATGCTGAATCATTATTCTTGACAATTCTTATATATTTTTCCACCAGACCATTTGCTTCCAGGAAGTTTGGAACATGTTGTACAATTCCCCAATTCATGGTGAAGTCACGTCACTCTTGTGATACATATTGATTGCCATTGTCTGTATGGAAACGTACCACATATACTGGGGTCTATGCATTAACATAATGTGGTGCCAGTAAATATTCGTTCCTACACATCGCAGTGATGCATATTAAAGCACCGCTGAATTGCACCATGTCGGGGGCCACTCTGGGAGCCCCGATGAAGTGGCCCCTCTGGTGCCAACTGGGTTTCCTGTCAGTGAATGGAGCAAGTGCTACGCAACTGCTACAGTGAGGGAGAGGTTTCGGCTGGATCCCATAGACCCACACAGGTAACGCCATTCTGAAATGGCGCCGTCACCATTTTGCGCAATGCACAGCTTTTCAATGCTTCATTCATAGCAGAACTGCGCAGTCCCCATATTAAGCGATGGGTACTGCGCTAAGTACCCGTCAATGGGTTATGGCAGGAGAAATCAAAGATTTCTTCTGCCTAAAACCTACATTTTGCTGTTTTCTCCATTTTAATTGCTGATCGTAGTTTAACGAATAGACCCTTCTATGTCTTCCCGGTATGGCATTGAGATGTGCTTTTTGTTTCTGCAGCTTGGCAATTGTGTACCTTCTAACTGTCCCGATTTAGCATGATCTGTTCCGAATTGAGGGCTTTGTCCCGCTGTCCATTCACAGGATGGAAAAGTTGTGATGTGTTGATGCGTGACTACGCCAAATTCTCAACCCAGTGCCGCCACAAAATTCTGACGCGTGCGCAATTGTCTCAATTCCCCGACTTAATAAGTTGCAATCTCAAAATACCTGCCGTATTAACCCACTATAATTGGGAAATTCTCATCATTCCAGTTGCACAGGTGTGATCCTAAAACTTGCCAAACCGGTTCTGAGGTTTCTCAAGGCATCAATGGTTCTTTGATGGTTCTCCTTGGATTTGCATGATATGTTTGTCTATAACTTCTCAATATCTTCTTTAATATGTGGCCAGAAATACTGTATTGTTGGCTCATCTCTCCGTCAACTCTGCTCCCAGGAGAACGTAATGTGTTATGTCAATATTTCACTGCA
This sequence comes from Mixophyes fleayi, assembly GCF_038048845.1. NCBI lineage: Eukaryota > Metazoa > Chordata > Amphibia > Anura > Limnodynastidae > Mixophyes > Mixophyes fleayi. Next base: position 3,817,484 of record NC_134409.1, read on the forward strand.
GAGTATGTATTATTATATAGCGACAGGTCTATTGTTCTATCCTTGTATATCTTAGCAATAACAAACTTCCTATCACTGCAATCTACCATTACATTGTCACTGGCCGTTTACTGTTTTTCTTGATGCATTCAATAAAAACAGTAATATTTGCACCAGACATATGTCAGGCGTACCAGAGTGTATAGTTACTCATCGCTGTATCGACTGTGACAGTGTTAGTTGTAAATACTAAAGTCACATTACCCTATTTGTACATAATATAATAATAATAATGATGTAATGAAGTGTCATATATACAGGAGAGAATATTGTCCTGATATTGATTTGTAATTTAATAATTTATTCATATATATTATAGAATTCTATATAAGCAAGTTGTATTTTAAACTGTGATTTAGAGTTGAGCATGAATTCATCCACCCTCCCAACTCTAAATCTGTCTGCATGCAGGGCCGGTGCTAGGGTCCATGGCGCCCTAGGCACACTGTCAAAATCGGCGCCCCCCGGCATGCCGCAGGCACACTTTAAAAATCGTTTACTTGTAAAGCGCCAACCTATTCCGCAGCGCAGAACCGTTTAAGACAATGCTCTGTAAAGAAAAGTATCACATACTTTATATAAATTATTGTCACTTACTCTAGAAATGTTCTCTAAATCCAGCTGATCTGGGCAGCTCCATCTCTACCTTTTTTAAAGTTGTAGTGATTTGTATAATGATCCCCTCACTTTACATGGCGCAGATTTATAAATGAAGGACGGCAAAACATATAGGAATGGTCATTCTGGGCCTGATTCATTAAGGAACGTAAATGACAATATGTTGCGTATAATGTGCACAATTACTTTGCACATGCTCATAAGCGGTCCATAAGCCACATAAAGCAGCAACATCCAATTCCTCTTCAAGTGCAAAGGATCCTTACTACAGTCTATGATTTCATGGGTAGAACGGGGAGGGGACTCAGTTATAATCTATTAATCTATTATTCGTAGATTATAATTTGACACTGCCACAAAGAGACAAAAATGACCCCCGTAAGTGTTAGAATGCAACATTAAGGTTACTAAGCAATAACTAATCCTAGACCTGGGAGTACCTTTATTGGCATTGTCATAGAAAAGTGCTCTCACTTTATAACACGCTTATCAACACCGCTCTCTCTGACCACCTTGTATATTTTGTGCACAAATGTATTACTTCAATGACATGTCACCCTCTTATTATAACGTCACCCTCGTCATGACACTAATTTTGGCGGTATAGAAAGATCAGTTTGCATAGTGTGGCCAGTCTATTGGAGGTGTGGTTGAAACAGATTACTGTAAACTCTCTGGATTGGATGTGTTCTTGACAAATAGGGTGTCGCCAAGTCTGTGCCAATTTTTAAATCGGGAATATACCTTACCCTTACGTTCTGACTTTGAATGGTCTTTCGGGTGATTTTGTAAACTAGTGTGGGGTCCACCCTGCATGACCCCTCCCGCTTGCAGAATAATTGTCCTTTCAATCTTTGACTTTAGCTGACTAGTGACACAATGTGACTCTGCTGCCTTGATTGGGAACGAGAACATAATCGTCACCCTTTGTAAGGCTCCACAAACTGCGCAGTGACGAAAAGTCGGAGTAACAAACCGCACATAACAACAAAATAAGCACATAACGAGGTTGAAGAAGAAGGTGCAGGTGTGAGATAGAGGGTCCTGATCGTGAGAGCTTACACTCTAATTATCACAGAGCATTGTGCATAGAAAGAGTCTAATAGGGCACCAAACAATAGCATTCAATAATAAAAATAAAACAGAGCCTTGAACTATAAATAACTCTGGCGGCCGAGAACCTTGACCATGTAACTTCTATCTCTTCCTGGAAAAATGTCCTCAAGGATTTTTCGAGGAATATAATATTTTGTGTTGATCCAAAAAAAAAATGTTTTGTCTATTTTCTTCCAAGCCCTGACGCATATAATGAACAGAGGAAACGTACAAATACAACACATACGTTAGAAAATACAGATTGGTGATGATTAAGGTGTAGTCATACCCATGTCGTGTTTCCCTCTCCCCTATTCTTTCTCGTACCCCCTTATTACTCTAAAATCAATAAATAATAAGAATAACTAACTAAGTTAAAAAGTAAAACAGAAGAAAACAAAAGCTGGTAGCTTCACGTTACCCCCTACCATACTTTTGGCAAACTGTGTCACTCCTCCTAACATCACAAATACCCTCCAAACTAACCCTTCTTATACAAGTCTGCAACCTGTTTATTGTTAGGCTGCTCCTGGAGATTTTGGAATTCAGATCATCGTCATCATCAACATTTATTTATATAGCACTAGCAGATTCTGTAGCGCTTTACAATTGGGAACAAACAGTAATAAAACAATACTGGGTAATACATACATACAGAGAGGTAAGAGGGCCCTGCTCACAATCTATAGGACAATGGTTTGATACACAAGGGTAAGTGCTACATCATATTGAATATTTGTCCAGCTAGAATGCAAAGCTTACAAAGTATTGAGTGGGCTGTGTGATCAGTCACACAACTATGTTGGTCAGAAGGTTGTTGTCTTGTGTTCGCTGTGTAGAGGGTGGCAATAGGGTAACCTAGGGAGGGTAGGAGGGTGGTAGAGGAATATTATAAACTTGCCTGAAGAGGTAGAAGAATATTATAAGCTTGTCTGAAGAGGTGGGTTTTCAGAGAATGCTTGAAGGTTTGAAGACCAGAGGAAAGTCTTATTGTACGGGGGAGGGAATTCCACAAAGTAAGGGCAGCCCGAAAAAAGTCCTGTAACCGAGAATGGGAGGATGTGATGAGAGTGGAAGAGAGACGCAGATCTTGTGTAGAGCGGAAGTGACAAGTTGGTAGATTTTGTGAGACAAGTGAGGAGATGTATGTCGGTGCAGTTTTGTTGATGGCTTTGTAGGTTAGACCACTGGGATGGGACAGACACAAACCTCACCTGTTTTTCCCCATTGACACAAAAGGATATTTTGAAGTTCGTCTATGTGTTGGTAACACATGGACACTAAGTTTACAACAATTTGTTTACACCACATCCATTATTGTTATGTAAAGTCTCAGGGTTTTGTTTTGGATTGTTTCATTCTATAAAGAGAGATTATAAAAAGAGTGTTGGGGAAACTAAGAAAGAGAACAAAAATATTTGGAATGTGAAAGAAGAACTCCAGCTAAACTTTTTTTTTTTGTTCTTTAAAGGAAAACAGTGTGGTTCCCATTTCTGGGACTCATTGAGAGTTCACCAGTGAGTCGAGCCTTGGAGAACTGACTGTAACCAGCCGGGGTAAGGACAAGCACCATGGGAACTGCGGTGTTCCCAGACTCTGAGGTTATTACAGGTGAGGGCTGGATGTATAGCAAAAGATCAGGGGAAGTTTACCAGGTTCTCTGGTGTTGTTTTATTGCCTTGCTAAGTACATAGAGAGCCGGCTGGATTTAATTCTCTCTTCCAGGCGATTGAGGTCACAGGGAAACTCTGGTACTTATAGAATAACATGTAGGACCTGGTGACCTCTGTAAGGGCTGTGAGCACAGCATGGGGTAAGGAATCCTTATCTATGGGGAACAAAGGAGGGCAGCAGAGGCAGTAGACTTGGGTGCCAGGAGTTTTTGGGGCATAGATTAGTGCGCTCATTGGGCCTGAGTCATTAAGAAGAGCAAGGAAAAAAAGGAATAAATATGATCTGGAACAAACCATGTTACAATACAAGGGGTGCAAATTAGTTTATTATTTTGCACAATACTTGCTGCTTTTTCATGTAGCACACAAATACTTGATAGTTTATTTTTACACTGACATTTAAAGTTGATCTAGGACATGCCTTAATCCAACTATAAATCTGTCCTTACATTTTAATTTTACCTCCCCCTCTAATGCAACATGGTTTTGCCAAGGTGCAAAGTTACTCATTTTTTTGTTTTGCTCTCGTTAATGACTCAGGCCCAATGTCTCTCTTGTAGCATACTGTAGATTCTCTTGTCTTCCAAAAACTCTGATTAATTTTCAGTAAGAAAAAAAATTATCAAAGTCCTTATCTGATAAGATTCACCGGCTTTCTCCAGCGCTAGCTTCTCTGTGCAAGGCATGGGGATGCTTATTTCCAACTTATTTAATGATTGCAACAGTACTTGGCGCTAGCAGGCGATAGACAATGAAAACAATGCTTTATTAAATAGATGAAGCCTTTTTTCAACTGGGATATCTTTTAAAACAATTACTTTTTGTGTACTTTTTTTTGTCTCTTGTTGAAAACCCAGGTTTATTGGTTTACAGGTATAATAATTCAAGATGCCTATGCTCAGAAAAATCCTTAAAAAACATACCCCAAAAAATGCCCAATCCATTGCCCTCTGCTCATGTAAATATGAATTGTACATCGCTACAGAATTTGCTGTTGCCATATAAATAAATAATAATGATGATGATGATGAAGCAAGCAAAGTCACCCTCTATATTTTGTGCTTTTGTGCTGAGACAGATGAAGAAAATGTGCTCGTCCCAAACCGTCCATTATCCAGATGAATTTTGTGTGTTTTGGCACCACCTTAGCATACGCAAATGTAACCGCAATGATCACACAAATGCGGTTTTTGCGCTATGCCGCACATTTTCTTTAACATGTCATATATAACAATATCGGGTTTAAGTCATTAAGGAAAGCAAAGAAAAATAAAGGAGTAAATTTGATTCACGGCTAAACCATGTTGCATCGGAGGGGGAGGTAAATTTAAAATGTGGGGACAGATTTAGAGTTGGGATATGCCCTGGGTCAACCTTAAATTTCAGTATATAAATAAAACTATCAAGTATTTGTGTGCTACATGAAAAATAAACCAGCATTTAACTTATGTACAAAGTAATAAACTAATTTGCACCCCTTGCATTGTAACATGGTTTGTCCAGGAGCAAATTTACTCCTTTTCTTTGTTTTCCTTAATGAATCAGAACCAGAGTGCTCATCTCTGGTTAATGCAACTCGAGACGGAAATACTTCCTGACTTCCCCTTAATGTATATTTTCCTTGCTTGCGACCAACAGTCACATTGACATTTTTCCAACCTCAAAAATGTTGCGCCTCCACTGCTAATGAGTAACTAATTTAACCTTTGTCTGCAAAATGCCAAAATGGGTTAACTCTGGTTTCTACCCAGTGGTCTGTTTGTGGGATCTCAGTGTGTGTAAAGCTTTTCATTATGCAGAATGCTAAATTATAAATCTCACACAAAGTGTGTCAGAGATCAGATGCGGGGTCTCCTCACAAAGGGGGAGTGGGATTTTTAAACTCCCATAGACAGCTGCAAGGTCCTCTATTGTGTAAGTGACTAACAGGACAGCTGAGATCGCCCACCCACCAGAGGCGGAAGAAAGACAAGTGGAAGACCCCCACCTGCTCTGGGGAGGACAAGTAGGGGGGAGGAAGGGTTACACAGTTTCATTTCCCTCTCTTAACACAGCTGATATATTGCAAGGTCATCATTTACAGTATGCCAACCTTCTTCCACAGTGATGTACAAATCAGGTTTCACATAGAACAATCCTGGTCTCAAGAACTTACAATCTACGTGGTAGAAGTAACATATTATTTTTCGCCAAATTAGCTGCAACTGACTTCCCTATACCCAAAAAGGAAGGACAGTTAATTTTTATTTCATCAGATACACTTAAAATGATATTCCATCCATAAACATAAACACATCAGCAGACTTTTGGATACAAATTAACCTAAAATATAATAGGGTCATTTGCAAAATTGCAGAAATGCAATAAAATTGTATCTATTGTAAATCATGATTAGCATTAATCAGTTAATCAAGGCTTAGTCTAACAGGTTTGAATAGTTAGAGCAGAGCAGGATGACTGAGATATAATTTAGTAACAATGTATCTTGTCACGATTTCTTTGTTGTTATTGTATAATAAACAACATATTTAACAAGGTGATACTGTCTCTTTAACTCCTATGGTAGATGTAAAGTCACAATCACAACCTACCAGGCCATCCACTGACAGAACGAGGGTCCTTTTGCCCCCGATGCGACCAATGCACCAGAATATTTTTTTTTCAGATATTTTTCTTTAATGTTTTTTTCACTATTTATGTATTATAATTGTTTTTTAATTAGTGGAACTGAAAGGCCAATACCTGGGCATTCAGTCCCACTGCCCATTAACAATCCAACTAGACATCTCAGGCAAGAGCACATCTACAACGACTAGGCTGACAAAGTGATCAGCTAATGTTACCCACTCCGGGTCAGGATCCCAGTGGCGGCCGGGTAACACTGAGCTTCTTAAGCCTCATTTTATTGATAATTGCGTCGATAAGTGATTTTTCGCAGCAATAAAAAATCATCTTTATAGCCCATTTTGATAAATAGTGGCCTTATGTCACTTAGTTCACCCCTGTACTAAATCGTACGTGTGTACGTGGCACAGTGGTTAGCATTGCTGTCTCACGTCATGAGTTCGATTCCCAACCAGGGCAGTATCTGTGTGGCGTTTGCGTGGATTTCCTCCAGGTACTCCAGTTTCCTCCCAAAGCATACTGGTAGGTTAGTTGGCTGCGGACAAAATTAACCCTGCTCTGTGTGTCTGTATGTTAGGGAATTTAGACTGTAAGCTCCAACGGGACAGGGACTGATGACAAATATTCTCTCTGTACAGCGCTGCAGGATTTAGTGGTGCTATATAAACGAAAGATGATGCTAGCACTGCAGATTGTTGCATTACTTCCTTTAAGACCTCAGTACTCTTTATTGACGAAACATGAAATGAGTGACTATTTTTAGGAGAGCTTTGCAGCACATACAACATTGTACTAGATCTAGAGAGATTATCACCGTTGCTCCTACCACATGACTCCACAAAAGCCTTACGGATGATTCCTCTGACAATATGACAGTGCTGAGTGTCACACGCTCTGCATTAATTAGTGGCTTGCAATTAGCTTATAAAGCATGTTTCATACACTTAGGATACACTGACACTGCACACACAGCCTGGCTCAGGTAACTGGCCTGGCCCCTAATGCTGGACGCACAGGTGGTGAGACTAAATACACAGATTCAGTTGATTGGCAATCAGATCATACAATCAGATCACATGGGGTCCAAACCGTGTAGTCAGCCAGTGCAAACTGCAATCATTGGCCAACCAGATTTCCCAGCATGCCCGATAAACCTCACATTGAGAATTTAATCAAAAGTACTTGTTATATTGGTCCCACGCACCAAGTCATGCTTAGGCAATTTTATTGGAAACAACCAAATTGTCAGATCTGGACAATCTGCGTCTGCAGAATTGTCAGAGACACTTCTTGTAATTATGTCACACACGTGGTGCAGTCTACGTCAGAGGAGGGCTGCCAAATGATAGTCTGGGGGTCGGGACTCGGCTCAGCAGCCTATTAGGAACATATTCAAGGACCATAAATGCAGGTAGCTCCGTAAACCAGCCCAAGGTAGCCCACTATGCCCCCCAGCCAGCCCCTGGTTACGTGGATTTTGATGCACTACAAGCTCCATCTTGACACATTCGTTACACATAGTTATAATGCCTCTTTCACGTGCTAAATAATCATATTAAATATTACATTTTAAAACTCAGTATAGTGAGAACAATATTGTGTAGAGAGAGTACAAATAGTTATACTGTACAGCTGGCCAATTATGAAAAACGGGAACTAGGGACAAATATTTAAAACCTGAGACCGTCCCTGGCAATTAGGGACCGTCGGCAGCTAAACATGTCCTTCCAGCATCATATAGCAGTAACTTGAGCAAAACAATTGTTTTACTATTTTACACCCCAAGAAAACCAATACTGACATTTGCATTTGTTACATTTTATTCATATAGATACATTATAACTTAAACTGAATTCCACAACTTTATTGCTATGTGCAGTTGACGCTCCATTCTGTACTCTGACAGTTGTGGAAGAGATACATAGAGTGATTAGCAGGCTGTCCTTACCTTGTGGTCACACTTCCATTGATACACGGTCCTCTGATCTCAGCTCTGTATAACATACACAGGTCTCCTTACTCCTCCATGAGGGGGCTGCCAGTACCCCAAAACCAGAGCTGGGGGAGCAGCAATGAAGCGCAGAATGAGACAGCCACACAGAAAGGCAACATTGAAAAAGATCCAGGCAACTAGCACAATCTAATCCATCTCTTCTGTTACTCTGGATAGCACTGGAAGCATTTCCTTTGCTCTATCCTCCCTCCCAGCCCTGAGCACACCTCCCATCCTCTGCCCCCTCCTTGCCATAACTGTATCAAGTGCTTCTTTATCACACTGGCTGCAGGGACAAGCTAGAAACTACTCAAAGGTGGAGGAGGGTCCATATCAGCGCTACAGTCGCAGCCTCGGTCACAGTTGGCAATGTCATCTATTACCATGCTGCACTAAATGCCCCTCAACCTGTTCAAATGGGGGAGCACGTATCTGCACAGGGAGACTAAAATACATATTATAGATAAATGAATATATATAAAAATCAAATGAATATAAATAAGTATATATATAAATGAATACTGTAATATATATATATATATATATATATATATATATATATATATATATATATATATATATATATAAAGATAGATAGACAGCAGAATTTGATTTCGATGCACTCAGTTATTCCTGATAATGTACACATTCTACTTATATTTCCACTTAAGGCAACTTTTATAAAATCCCATCCGTCTCCTAATTCCTACCGGCTTTCTCAATTACCCCAGCGATTGCTCAGGGCCCCCACTGATGCTTTAATTAGGGTCACCTGCACACTGAGTCCTGCATAGGATGCAGAATATTTATCTGGGACACTGAAGACCACCGAAAATCAATTGGTGTCAGATGGCATTCTGTAGGCACAAGTTGGATTAAATTTGCTCACTCTCTCTCTCTATCTCTCCGGCTCTCTCTCTCTTTCTCTCTCAATCACACGCTATCTCTTTCTCTATCTCTGATTTCTCTCTCTCTCTCTCCCTCTCTCTCTCTCTTGCTCCCTCTATCTCTCTCTCCCCACCCCAACCCCCCCTCTCTCTCTCTCTCTCTTTCTCTCCCTCTCTCCCCCTCTCTTTCTCTCTCTCTCTTTCTCTCTATCTCACCACCCCTCTCTCTCTCTATCTATCTATCTCTCTCTCCCCTCTCTCTCCCTCTCCCCCTCTCTCTCTCTCCCTCTATCTCTCTCCTGCTCTCTCTCTCTCTCTCTCTCTCCTGCTCTCTCTCTCTCCCCACCCCCCTCTGTGTGTGTCTCTCTCTCTCTCTCCTGCTCTTTCTGTCTCCTGCTCTCTCTATCTATCTCCCTCTCTCACTCTCCCCCCTCTCTCCCTCCCTCTCTCTCCCCCTCTCTCTCTCTCTATCTATCTATCTCTCTCTCCCTCTCTCCGCCTCTCTCTCTCCCCCTCTCTCCCTCTCTCTCACTCTCTCCCTCTCTCTCCCCTCCCTCTCTCTCCCCTCCCTCTCTCTCCCCTCCCTCTCTCTCTCTCCCCTCCCTCTCTCTCCACCCTCTCTATCTATCTCTCTCTCCTCCAATCTCTCTCTCTCTCCCTCCTCCCCTCCCTCTGTCTCCCTCCCCCCTCCCTCTCTCTCCCCTCTCTCTCCCTCCCCCCCCCCTCCCTCTCTCCCTCTCCCTCCCTCCTCCCCTCCCTCTCTCTCTCTCATTATAATAAGTGTATTATGTTGGGTAAGGAGATCACTGTATATCTCAATGAACTTGGAGATAATTTCTTGCTGTTTTTGCGATTACTTGGAGCAGGGGGCTCGTTGTGTATTAATAAGTGACCCAGATGAGTCAGTGGGTGACCAGGCACAAAGAAAGTATTATGTCACGTGGAGGCCCCTGTTCTCAGCACCTCTGGGGTCCTTTGTAGTGTGATGTGTTCTGTGTATATAAGAATGGTCACTTCATCCCCTTATATAAATGTGCAAATGTGTAAATAACTGGTCTGAGCGATATATAATGACTGGAAGAGTGATAACGGGGGATCCGCCATCTACTACTGTGACTCCTCCACAAACAGCTACTATAACTGTTTAAATATGTAACAAAATGGACACATTGTAAAGGATCAGTAAAGCAAAAATACAAAGTGTTTTACATATAGGATCTAATAGAAGTAACTATAACTATATGTAAAATGTCAGACAATAAGATATTTGCCTTTTATTATGTTAAAATACATTTATACAGTGTAAAATGGCAGATAATAGTAAATACATTACACTAAGCTGTAGCTACAGCGTATAACATAATGTACAGGGAATATTATATGCTCTCCTCGTCTCCCATTAAGAGTCTCTCTAGCACAGCACAGAATCATATATCTGACTTGCAGAGGGGATTTGTCAAATTTGAAGGCAATCCCTATTTTGCGCCACATAAGAGGCCTCTGAGCTGACATTAATCCCTATTTTTGGTGAGATGCCATTTTCACATCCTATAGACCCACAGATGCTCCTTGCTGGTGTTACGTTGTTTGACGGACTCGTTGCATGCCTGCCAGTATTGCTGATCAGAAAATCGGGAACAATAGGGACACACCCCCTTGAGCATTATTGGATGAAAAGAACCACAGCCTAAAAGATGCAATCCTGGTATTGTCACCTCTCCCTGGACAAACAATCTCATGAACTGACGCAGTTATTGGCAAAAGGGGCACAAATCACTCCTAAAAAAGCAGAGCGCGGAAAAATGTCGTATTTCCTTCCATGCGCAGATCTGTTCACATCACGAGATACGTCCGTCTCCGCGTCAGCAAACCATGCGCCAGGCTACGATAAGTCATCATTATCAGCGAGTATTTGCATCTGCCCTGTAGCAGAGGCGAGAGGTGCGCCTCCAGACAGAGCGGAGCAAGTCTGGGCACGCGCAGAACAAATGCACGCAAGATACGTTTACAGACTGGTGAACATCCCACTCTCCACCAGCCTGCATTGGGCACAAAGGTTGGCACAGCATGCTACGGGCATCTTTGTGACAATCCACTGTAAACTATCCTGTGTCTCAAAAATAGGGAATTTCTCAGTTTTCTATTCAACTCCAGGGCAGAAAGTAACGTGGCATTTTCCACGAAATTCCGGACTGGCATCAACTGGGTTTAAGACTTCCAGGCAGTAGCCAGGCACGAGGTGGTGGAAGTAGTTAATGTGTATTCTGGAGGGTTAGCCCCCCCCCTAATCCTGAGGAGACACACAAGTTACTGTCAGATCCAGAGACACAAAGAAGCTTATTGACAGTGAGTTTCATTAGAGGTCTGTCAGCCTAATACCCGTCCTGGCGGGATTAACCCTGCGTCGGCCTGGTCCTGGCAGATGGCAGAGATTTCCTTCTCATGCTGGGTACACTATTTCTCTGCCTGACCTCCCAATTTACATACTGCCATTCCTACGCTGTTACTTTGCCACACGTTTCGTTACATCGCTGAGGGAAAGTTCACTTCCGGGTAACGGAACTTTGAATATATAAAGATGGATTAGAAATGAAACTGCCAAAAATAAACCAAAATATTTTATAACAAATAGTGGCTTCAAATACATTTTATTCATTTGGAATTCAAATTAAGTTTATTTTATTTTTTATTTAATTTTATAAAACACATTTTTTGGACTCGTCGACCGTACACCAAGTTTTGCATTTTTGTGTGACACGTCCCATGTTTCCATTACACGTTTTAGTATTTTTACCAGATACACAGATATATGCATGAATGTGCACACCAAGGGCCTGATTAACCAAGGCACGCAAAACAAACGTATTGTGCATTTTTTTTAAAAAAAATGCACGGAAATTGGGAGATGCGCACGCCCATATTAAGCAAAGAGCGGATGTGAAGATACATCTGGTGATGAATACGGGTCTAGGTCCGCTCTGATCTAACAGACAATACACTGTAGGATACGTCCAGTACATACGTGGGATATAAAGTCACAAAAGAATGAGCAGGGTGATTTGACACAAAATACGGCACAATTTGGCATTTATGTTTCTTAATGATTCACCCCCAAAAGTCTACAGGACCTGGTGTTTTTCTGGCATTCTGTGGTGGGATCGGCGTACCCTCAGGGGTAGTTATACAAAGCACAATAAGAGGAGGCCATTATTGCCTGTATAAACAATTTATCATCATCATCATCATCACAATTTATTTATATAGCGCCACTAATTCCGCAGCGCTGTACAGAGAACTTACTCACATCAGTCCCTGCCCCATTGGGGCTTACAGTCTAAATTCCCTAATATACACAGAGAGAGAGAGATTAGGTTCAATTTTGTTAGTAGCCAATTAACCTACCAGTATGTTTTTGGAGTGTGGGAGGAAACAGGAGCACCCGGAGGAAACCCACGCAAACACGGGGAGAACATACAAACTCCTCACAGATAAGGCCATGATCGGGAATTGTACTCATGACCCCAGTGCTGTGAGGCAGAAGTGCTAACCACTACGCCACTGTAATTTAGAATTTAGTAGTACATCTATGGACATATAGAATTAAGAAACGCTTATTTTATACTTTTTTCTTTTAATCTGTTCTCTTTTCGCTTGTTGAAGACCCCTGCGGCTTTCTGTGCAAATGAGAGGAAGCCGCGTCAGCAATATCTATAGGCAGCTGCAGTAACATGACACTGCAACGACTGATTATAATATTATGTACAATATACGTGACAACCGTTATAAACTCTGTGACTTCCTTTTCCCATTGATTATACGAGATTTGGTGGGACCTGGAACCCCCCTCACAAACATTTCATGTTACACTGACACTTAGTACGACAATCCCTGGGTGGAGGTCTCAGCTATCTGTGCTGGCACCGAGCAGAGTTCATCGTGCACTTCGAATGCATCATGGTAAATCGTTAACAGTCAATTTGGAGCAAAAATTTGTTTTATTTTGGCAGGAAACATTTTTATTCCGTTGTAAAATTAATGCAATTATATAGATGTTTGTTTTTTATTGAGAATGGAAGCACTTTTGTGCTCGGATCTGCACACATTTATTTTGTGTTCCAGGATGAAACTGTCAGGAAACGGATTTCATAGGAATCATGGACACCAAGGGGTAGATTTATTAAAACGTCTAAAAAGGGAAAGTGGAGGTGTTGCCCTTAGCAACCAATCAGATTCTAGCTGTCATTTTCAAAAGTGTTCTAGATATTTGATTGGTTGATTAGTCTCAGACTACTATGGATGTAAATGTAACTAACGCTTTGTGGAAATGCACAGAAGTAAAAATCATTTTATACACTGAAAACGCAGTTTGCATCCAATGCACAAGTCAAAACATCCCCCCAGGGCCGATCACCGTTGGACTGTGGCGAAGTAGTTAAAAAAAAACCCTTTCTTCCGGGCCTTGCCTATGTGGCCCACTATGCCCGTGGGGCCCCCGGACAGTTACCCAGTGTGCCTATACGGAAACACAGCCCTGCACGCTAAATTGGGGGGAGCCAACGCATTTTGCCATTTTAATTTGTTTACATCTATGTTGACATATTGAATCTCGACTTTACAACCGTGTCCACATTTTAACTGTGTTGACCTTATGAACCTACAGACATTTTGACTGTTGACTTTCATATGTAAACGCAGAAATGGGAACCCATAATTAATCAAAGACAATTGGTAAGTTTCTAAAGTGCCGCTATAAAGTGGAATTAGCCTTTAAGATCACTGTTATCATTCTGAGTGTAGCTGTCCTAAAAATTACTAGATGTTTGTGAATAAAACAATTTTATTACCAATTTATTTTGAATTTGGCCCTACGTGTCTGACCCTCATTTAGTCGGCTCTATCCGTTATAAGTAATAATCTGCACTTACGTGAGCAAGGTATTGCCGCACTCACCCTTGTGCGTGTAGGTACCAGAACAGGTGCGTTAGTTCCAAAGAGGATCCGGCTTTTGTGTTCCATCTTTTCATTTCTTTGTGTCTGTAAATGTAACTGAATGAAAGAGAACATCAAAGGGACAGACACGGAATATATAAAACACACATAAACACATTTCAATCGTGTAAGGACATGCAAACACATCGCTGCAGATGTTACTCAGATAAGAAATAACGGCTTAATCCTATCATTGTGTTGACAGGATCATATTTACTTTACACATATTCTATTTTACTATTTTCCATAGATTTCTTATCCCAAAATTTATAAATAAATTGAAAATAAAAATATATTAAAACAGATTTACATTATACTTTGGAAAGTTTATGCAAGATTATAATGTTAAGATAGAACACATATCAAGATATCGAGAAACTGCATTTAGTATAGATATATATATATATATATATATATATATATATATATATATAGACTCAAACCCCTGCAATCTATTTTGCACGCTGCGGCAAGACTGATTTTCCTTGCAAATCGTTATTCCTCTGTTGAATCACTTTGCATTTCTCTAAACTGGCTGCCTTTTTTCTACCGAATCCAATATAAAATACTTTTAGTAACCTACAAGGCAATCAACAAAGCTGCACCGACACACATCTCCTCTCTTGTCTCAAAATATCTCCCAATTCGGCAACTCCGTTCCGCATAAGATCTGCGTCTCTCATCCACCCTCATCACATCCTCTCATTCCCGGTTACAGGACTTTTTTCGGGCTGCACCCACTTTATGGAATTCTCTCCCTCGCACAATGAGACTTTCCTCTGGTCTACAAACTTTCAAGTGTTCTCTGAAAACCTACCTCTTCAGACAAGCTTATAATATTCCTCAACCATCCTTTTAACGTCACTACCTTACCCTATTACCACCCGTTACACAATTTCACACAGGACAACTACCCCCTGACCAACATTGTTGTGTGACAGGATCATTTAGCTTATGAGTCACTTTTACCTTTGCAGCCTGGCTGGGCCGAAATGCAAAATGTAGACTTAGCCTCATGTGTCAAACTCCCAATGTCCCATAGATTGTAAGCTTATGAGCAGCCTTCTCACCTCTGTCTGTTTTACCCAGTTTGTTTATTAGTTTACTGTGTTCATCCCCAATTGTAGAACGCTACGGAATATGTTTGCGCTATATAAATAAATGATGATGATGATGATATATATATATATATATATATATATATATATTGTATATTGCTTCATCATCCTAACGTGCTCTACTGTAAAACTTTTGGACTAATCCAGGTAGCTACCCAGGGCCTGATTAATTAACAAACGCAAAATGAACATAAATGTTTTTAAAAACACACACACATTGGGCGTAAACATTCAACAAGGAGCGGATGTGAAGATCCGTCTGGTGAGGAATACGGGTCTAGGTCCGCTCTGCTCTAACAGACACTGCAGGATATGTCCTGTACATATGTGGAATATAAAGTCACAAAAGAATGTACAGAAAAAAAAACAATTAATTAATGTCACCTTTTTTAATTTTTTTCTTCCTTAAAATATATTTATTTATAGATAAATAGCATAACATCGATCATGTTAAAATTAAGATTGAATTCATGTTTCTATTAGTGCAGGGCTGTCCGAAGGGGACGACATTGGTGTAAATTCATCAGGTCAACAAATATTGCAACCTGTGGAACTAACATTCCCTGTTTTTAATGCAGAATACAGCTTGATATGTCTTTATTACACTGTAAAGCTTGAAGCAGCTATAATACCATTAATAATGTTTTGGTGAGTGCAGAGGATTAATGTTCTTCATCATCTATTTATTTATATAGCGCCACTAATTCCGCAGCGCTGTGCAGAGAACTCACTCACATCAGTCCCTGCCCCATTGGAGCTTACAGTCTAAATTCCCTAACATCCATACTGACAGAGAGAGATTAAGGGCAATTTAATAGCAGCCAGGGCCCAATTAATTAACTAATTATTAATTCATTAATTAACCTACCAGTATGTTTTTGGAGTGTGGGAGGAAACCGGAGCACATGGAGGAATCCCACGCAAACACGGGTAGAACATACAAACTCCTCACAGAGGAGGCCATGGTCGGAAATCGAACGCATGACCCCAGTGCTGTGAGGCTGAAGTGCTAACCACTGAGCCACCGTGCTATTTTGATGATTTATGTATTGTATATGTCATTTTGCATCATTTATTCCTACCTGCTATAGAATATGGTGCATATGGTCCGGACCTAAATTAAGGTTGTCGGGTTGTTGTTTACTACTGATCCATTAAATATATTGCCACCAATTATCCTTTAATCTATTTGTACCGTAATCCTTTATACATCATCTGTGTCAGGAATATTGTTATATACTGCCTGAGAACTAGTATTATATCTGCTGTATTATATTGAACCGAAGAGCGAATGTGTTTTTTTTTCCGCTATCAAAGCAAATGTTAACAAACTTTTTTTGTGCTTATGACCTGGTTGTGTCTATGCGTAGATGGGTGTCTGTACGCCTGACGTACACCTGCAGGTGGAGAGCTAGGGGTATCGTGAGATCCCTGCGACTCCGCACATGGCTGGAAATACGCTATTTTTACCGGATTTGTTTTTAGCTTAAATTACACACAGTATACAACCTAAATAACCTTGCCCCTCCCCCCTCCCATCTTTTACCATCCCTATTTTTCCCCAATAAAAATATTTCCTTTGGAAGAGTGATCTCTTGGGGTCCTGTCTCAGTTTGGGTATCTCTCCTCTCTCCCCATTGGGGTTGGCGATATTCTCTATCCTCGAACAACGATATTTTAATGAGGATCTGTTTATTTTTTTATAGTACATTAGAGAGTTACAATACCTCACCGAGCTGGGCCAGCACATGATTGTATCCAATTCTAAAAACAATCTAGTGAAGAAAAGCTTTTGAATAAAACAAGGATACTCTTGTGTTCTGTTCTCTCTATGGCGAGTGCGCAGGCACGTTGCAAGCTTAGCGCACACAGACAGAGTGCACACTCTCTGATGGATGCGCATCGCTATTATTATTATTATTATTAATTTTTATTTATAGGGCGCCACAAAGTATCCGTAGCGCCGTACAAGGACAAACAATGGCACAGTACAAGGTGAAACAGCACAGTACAAGTAACAGTAAGCACTATAACTCTGGGGGCTCAGGCACAGCATGAAAGAGAGGGAGGGAGGGGAAAAGTGAGTATAGGCAGGTAACTATGGCCCAAGAGGGTGGGCACGGATGACAGGTTGAGAGTCACTGAGGGGAGCGGAGAGAAGCGAGAGGAGACAGAGGGCAGAGGGACTGAGAGGAGGTGAGCTGAGTAGCTGGAGAGCGCAGTTAAAAGTGATGGAAACAGAAGGTAGGAGAGCCCTGCTCAAAGGAGCGAACAGTCTAAAGGGAGGGGAAGACAGACAGACACATGGATGAAACGGAGAGACGGGAGAAACGGAGACGGCGTCGAGGAAGGGGGAGAAGGGAAGAAGGGATGAGAAAGAGAGGTAGCCGACCGGTGGGAGTTTAGGCATGAGACTGGAAGGCTTTAAGGAAAAGGTGGGTTTTTAATGTTCGTTTGAAAGAGGACAGATTAGGGGAAGTTCTGATGGAGCGGGGGAGCTTGTTCCAATGGAGGGGAGCGGCGCGGGAGAAGTCTTGGATACGTGCGTGAGAGGAGGTAATCAGAGGGGAAGAGAGGCGACCCCTGCGCATGGACTGCTAAGAACACACACAGCCCACTCACCCTTATCTAATTATCTATTTTATGCCGTTGTTGTAATAACAGGTTTGGTATAAAGCATAACTCAGCCAATTATTTCATTACTTAATAAACTTAAGAACAGTTTCCTTTTCACTACAAATACCAGTGATGTTGACATTTCTGCTTCAAGGGTCATTTACTTAAGTGTAACAATGTGACTGTGTAATTCCCTGATTTGTTCTGCTTTTGGGAACAGCGCCCAGAAAAGGGGAATGTACTTATTGTTATATGCATGGTGGGAACAGTAAAAATGTCACTACAAAGTCCTTCTTACTACCACTATAGGACTCTGTTATGTGTCACTTCTGTGTCTTTCAATATTTTTATAACATAAATGTAGGAATGCGCCTGAATGGTAGAAAAAACATCCCATTGAAATTATAGGATGACTCCCAATCACCGTCACCTCCTCAGCGCCTGTAATCAGTAACAGTCTTTATGCGAGGAGAATAGGGCTGTTCAGTCCCCCGCTAACCAGTTAGCCCCCCAAAAAGGCTCCTTCTCCACCTCTTGAATCTCATTTTCCTACCGTTCCAGAAATCAAACTCTGACCTCTGTATTTAGACACAATCCAAGGTTCACTGATACATTGATAGAACTTTATTGATACAATGAGGTTCATTCATAGCCCACCTGGGGTCTATAGGCGACTAGCCAATCAGAGCGCTTTCCTCAAGCCACTTTGATTTTCTGTGATTTTGGGGTTATTTTTCTTTTTTTCTTTTCTCCACAGATGATAAGAAATGGACTTAAAATTAGTCAACTGCATTCTCATTAAAATTGGTTCAGCACACGAAACCTCTGCCAGCCCTGCCTGCAGAGATCGGTGCACTTTAAGGAGGATCAGAAAACCTGCACTTATTGAGGCTGAGGCACCTGCTTGTCAGTAAAGTTGGGAACACACTGATGCAAATACCGTGCAGATCACATGATTCCACCATTTGTTCAGATATTGCAAGAGTTTTGTACAGCGAACATATGTTTAGTTGACGCGCAATGATGCACAGCGTCAACTGAATATGTACGTGTCTGTTGTTTACTCATCTGGAGTTACTAGACTGAGAGTGGAATTGACGTCCATACTAGGGCGGAAGTCCATGGATGTTGGAAAGTCGCCTAATTAATGGACTACGATTGGTCAACTTTAAAGATAAGGGACTATATAAACTTAACTTTCTCAGTGCTGTTTATGACCCCTTAATAAAGTAAGTTTGACGAAACGCGTCGGTCTCCGTCTAGTTGGAATCTTATTTTTTTTCACAAGCCTACATTGGGACTTTCTTCTTGGCCAGAAATAAGTCCCTTATTGGAACGTCTGTGCGGATTTGAGGAATTGAGATAAGCCTTTTGTGATTAATTTAATATACAGGCATTTGGATGCTTTTTTTTTTATTTTTTAATGATTAAAAACTTTCTATTGGGAGTCTGAGATTTGTTTTGTGTCTGGAAAGAGGGCTTAAGATGACACATTTATAAGATTATAGTGACTGAGTCCCTCTTTTCAGGAACATAACACAATATTGTTTCTCTTTTTAGTTTCGGTCCTTATCAGGATTGATCATCACAGCATGAAAAATAGACAAGAAAGACTCCTTATCAGCTCCATCAAATACATCAGATAAGCCTTCTATATCTTGTGTTTTGGTACGCAGCTATCTTACACTATATCTAATGTTATTGGTTTAAATAAATGTTTACACTATGTATGGTGCTTCTGTTTCTTGTTTTGTATCTTAGGTTTTGCACCTGCAAACAGGTGCTTAAAGAGAAGATGCAGCCTACTGCATGTTATACTAATTGATTATTGGGTTTGTTATTTGCATTAATCATTTATTGATTTTCTCCCAGCGCCTATTTTGCTTATATTTATGTAGCTCCCACAATCATATATAATATTGTACCAAAACACATTGCATCTGTTGATTTGGTTTTATAAACTTCCTAAAAATCACAATCAACGATGTCGGGCAAATGTGGCAGTGTGTACACACTCACCACCAGCAGTGTAGGCAGATATCTATACAGTGTACAGAGTCAGGATCTTCTCAGCAGATGGTTATGAGAGATGAAGATCACAGATCTGATGGTAAATTGTGGAGGTGTGTACACAGGAATCTGCATGATCATCAGGGTTTTCAGTCGTTGGTAAAATTGTTACAGAAATTGCATTTGAAGTAAAATCACATAGGAGTGTACCCAGCCAAACTCTTACAGAAACTGACATCTTATCCAACCAATCATCTTCCCCCGGGCGAGATATCTCACATGTGGGTCATGTGCCCATGCTGCGGGTCACAGTGATGATGTGTAAGTCATATGGGGATATTGCTTGTGACAGAATGAGAATTGGGGAATGGTATTTTAGGATTTTATGTTCTAAAGCCAGAGGCTTAAATGATTATTTTAATTTAACACTTTAATTTAATTTAACATGTACTTTAGTATCATGATCATTACAGAAGTGGAAGTTGCTCAATTAATTTATAGGTACTTGAAGTGGCAGGGTTATCCTTCTCAGTCTCTACACATGACTCCACATCCCCGGCTCTTCCCTTACCTGTTGGCGTTCCTCAAAGTTTCGTTCTTGGTCCCCTGCTTTTCTCCCTCTACACCTCCTCCCTTGGTGTCCTCATCCGATCCTTTGGCCTCCAGTACCACCTCTATGCTGATGACACCCAAATCTTTCATCCCCTGACCTCTCCTCTTCCCTTCTGTCTCATGTCTCCTGCTGTCTCTCGGCCCTCTCATCTTGGATGTGCCAACGCTTCCTTAAACTCAATATTTCCAAGACAGAACTTATCGTCTTCCCCCCTTCCAGGACTCTCCCACCTCCCCCCCTTTCTATTCCTATTAATAACACTATCCTCGTTTTTGTCCTCCAAGTCCGATGCCGTGGGGTCATCCTTGATTCCTTCCTCTCCTTCAAGCCTCACATTATGTCCCTCTCAAAATCCTGCTACTTCCACCTGGAAGGTCAGGGCAACAGGCAGAATAGCGTGGTCCAAGGTACAGGCAAATGATTCGGGGTCTCAGGCAAGCAGGCAAGGTCCAAGGTACAGGCAGGGGTCATACACAGAAGTTCAGTCCAGCAGGTATATATCAAATAGCACAGGAGCAGGTTAGCAGCAGCCAGGAACAAACAGATGAACTGCACAGAACACAGCCAGAAGCAGGTACTTAAAGCAGTGCAACAGGTGCAGTTCTAATTAGCATCAGACAAGGAGATTAACTCCTTCAGGCATATTGCAGAGTTCAGGAGCAGGACAGCAGCACCTCTGATGGATTATAGGTACTGCTGCCAGATACAAAACAAAGGCAGTAATAACACTGGCCTACCTGATTCTCACCTTGACCATCTTAAGTCTATCCTCAATGCTGCTGCCCACCTCATTTTTCTCTCCTGCCGCTCTATCTTTGCTGTCTCCCTCCAACAGTCACTACATTGGCTCCCCATGGCCTACAGAATTACATTTAAACTCCTCACCCTCACCTTTAAAGCTCTTAATCAATCCTCCCCTCCTTACATCTCCAATCTCATCTCTACCTACACTCCTAGCCGCCCCCTCCGCTCTGCCTGTGACTGCCGCCTCACTGCTTCACAGACCACCTCTTCTCACTCCCGTCCCCAGGACGTTGCCCGGGCTGCTCCCCTGCTGTGGAACGATCTTCCACGTACCATCAAGTTAGCATCTACTCTCAAAGGCTTCAAGCGTGCCCTTAAGACTCACGTCTTTATTCAAGTCATCAGTCCTCCTCCTATCTCCCTTGTCCCGGCTCTCTCCCCCAGTTAGTACCACACTATTTGTGTCTCCCCCTTTCCTTTAGGACGTAGGCTTCCTTGTGTGCTCCTTCTACTATTCCATCACCCCCTGTACCTCTTGGCTGCTTCCCTAGCCCTGTTTTCTTAAGCTTCAGCCTACTTCTCGCTGATTTCTACCATCACTTTCACTCATTGTCCCAGAAATAATTTGATTTGCATTACTATGTTACCTGTGTCTGTGTATATTTTTGTTCCTTTTTTGTTCTTTCTGTATTATGTTGTGTCATGGTCACTGTTTTCTGTATGTAATGTATGGTGCTGCGGACCCTTTGTAATAATAATAATAATAATGCTGAAAACCCCCCAGCTGTGAGCCAGTAAAAGAGCCCAATCCTTTCAAGCACTTGCACTGAACCTATAAATTGATTGAGCAACTTCCATTTCTGTATCGTTGTCTGAGAGGTATGTCCGGTATCAGTAGATGAGGGGGAGTGGTCCTTTATAGCCATTTGGAGGCTCCTGGGGTAACTCTTGGTAAGTTAGCTGTCAATTTAAAAACACAGGAATGTATGAACCAGTATATAGGGACTCTTATTGCTTAGAGTTAGGACCACTCTCTTAGTAGAAGCGCCGTGACGGGGCGGGTGGCTTATCATTTTGTTTTCAAATGTGTGTTACTAAGAATTCATGGTCCACTCAATAGCTTGGGATTAGGGAGCATAGATTGTTACTAAGGAGCAGAGAAGCGCTAGGAAATTAGGTTTAAGTCAGATTATCTAAGACTGAGCTGAGAGAGCCTAGAGGATATACAACAATAAAGCACATTTATAAGAACAGGAATTGTAACTTTGTGACCAAACTTCAGACTCACACTGTATATATAAATGTTATTTAAAAATTATATAAATAATTTTATTATTAAGTGATGGCTCTTTTGCCGTTCCCACTGACCTCTGTGAACGTATAGCGCCATCATACGCCACAGCGATTTATAATTGGGACCAAGCACAGTAATAAAGCAAAGCAATGAGGCAGAAAGCTAATGCTTTGATTAGCTTACAGGTTGATCCTGTTCGTATTCTAATGCTCTGATTGGCTGAAGGCTGTTCTAGCCCTGCCAACGCTGAGATACACAGAGGGCACTGACAAAAAAAATATGTATAATAGGTACAAACAATCAAAGTGAAACATCCCTAAAATGTAACCCACAGGTGGGAGGATTTGGGGAGCAGTATTTAACTTATGGGTGTATGAAGAATTCCAGCTGGGTGACATGATCACCCAACGAGGGCTGAAAGGACAGACTTTTATAACAGCTAATAACACAGCTTTTATTAAAGCTGTTACTTATAGGCACATAAGAGGGAGATTCTAGTTACATTACACCCTTCTCTGATAGATAGATAGATAGATAGATAGATAGATAGATAGATAGATAGATAGATAGATAGATAGATATGAGATGATGATAGATAGATAGATAGATAGATAGATAGATAGATAGATAGATAGATAGATAGATAGATAGATAGATAGATATGAGATGAAGATAGATAGATAGATAAATAGGAGATAATGATAGATAGATAGATAGATAGATATGAGATGATGATAGATAGATAGATAGATAGATAGATAGATAGATAGATAGATAGATAGATAGATAGATAGGAGATGATGATAGATAGATAGATAGATAGATAGATAGATAGATAGATAGATAGATAGATAGATAGATAGGAGATGAGGATAGATAGATAGATAGATAGATAGATAGATAGATAGATAGATAGATAGATAGATAGATAGATAGATATGAGATGAAGATAGATAGATAGATAGATAAATAGGAGATAATGATAGATAGATAGATAGATAGATAGATAGATAGATAGATAGATAGATAGATAGATAGATAGATAGTCAGAGAAGAGCTTTAGAGAATGAGAGACATTGAGAACATAGGCTCTGAGGTATGTAAGGCTAATGGTAAAATAAGCAATTTATGTAAAAATCCAGGTTAGTCAGAAGATAATGTATGTTATTGTCTCTGCTAAGTGTACCATGAAGTCTGCTGTGGGTGTATAGATAATTATCCTTCCTACATCATTATTGCATGTTGTATTTTACTTTCATATACTTCACAAAATCTCTTTAACTAAACAAGTCTGAAAGGTCAGTGTCCTGTATATATTAATGCACAGAGGATCAATGTCTGTTTGTTTGTAAGCCCCAACTTTCTTGCACCCCCTTTCTAGTTCTTTACATTATTTAAATCCAACTTGTGTCAGGTGAGTCCCAGGTCTCCCGTGGCTGCTAGTGCTTGGGGAGAATTTGCCTTTATAAGCTGTATGCAGGTAAGACCCAACCCAGATAAGAAGCCCAGCATTGAATCACGTTAGGACCTGCCAGAAGGGGAAGACTTTGGAGTAACATATATTGCAATGCAGTTAGAACAGCATAAACTGTGTATTTTGCTGAGTGCAGAGTATCTATTTTGGTTGCGTACGATTTGTCAATAATGAACATGTTAACAATCACAATGTAGACATTAAAACAACAATGCCATACAGTAAATAATACAGTAAGCAAAATACATAGCAACACACAGTAAATGCATCTGCCGACACAATAGAGTAACAAAAAATACTACATACAATGGAACACAATGTAGGAAAACAAAAATGCGTGTCCCCCACCTTACCTTCACAAACACCTTAACCAACCCTAGTGATGCCAACCTAATGCTGGTACTAGCAAACTCAGGGAGCTAGAAATCATGGGGTCTGTGTGACACCTTTCTATCATAGACAGCATTAATGTTTTCAGCAATTTGTGTTACAGAGGAGCTCTTCAGTGGGATTGGACCAGATGGGCTAGGCTTCACTCCCCACGCACATCAATGAGCCTTGGGCACCCATGATCCTGATATATATTTGAATATGACCTTGTTTGTAGGGATATGGGGAGCCAAGGTTTATCCCATATATTTGTCCATCTTCGGCCATACTGGACAATTAAACACCTCTCAAGCTGGGTACACACCTATACAATCTTACGTCAGATACAATATCTGTAATGATTTTACCAACGACTGACAGTCCCGATGATCATGCAGATTCCTGTGTACACACCTACACGATTTACCTTCAGATCTGTGATCTTCATCTCTCATAACCATCTGCTGAGAAGATCCTGACTCTGTGCACTGTACAGATATCTGCCTACACTGCTGGTGGTGAGTGTGTACACACTGCCACATTTGCCCGACATCGTTGATAGTGATTTTTAGGAAGTTTATAAAACCAAATCAACAGATGCCATGTGTTTTGGTACAATAAAACATGATCGTGGGAGCGTACACTTTGTTCACTGGCATATGTGAACAAACGGTTGTGAATTGCATGATGTGCGCGATAATTACATAGATGTATACCCAGCTTTACATTAGTCCGCAAATCTATTAAGAAGCAGTGTCCGGAGATAATATTGCTGGATCAACCAGGCATTGTCTATGAATATATATAATCTTCTATTATACTAAGCTTTCCTTATTGGCTGTTAGTGATTCTGCCAGTTTTGAGGTAGAGAGGACAAGGCAGAGTAATAATTATCCTAGTTTAAAGCAAGGTTACATGTAGGAATGTTTTGTTCACGGTTACAGGAGACTCTGGTGACTTGGACAGGATACATATCTCTAGAGGTACTCGAAAAGCCGTAAAGTATTTGAGGAAAACAGCGACAACAATGGAAATTATAACGCAATATATCATTAGGTATTTGTTGACCCGCTAAGAGGGTATTGAGAGCACCAACTAGATTTGGTAACAAAATTGGCAAGATATGACTATTGTAGCAGACAATAAGATCCTGGGGTTTTGTTGACTTTCATATCCTTGATTTAAGGGTTTACTTTTTGTGTAATCTATTGGATGGGTTTCAAAACACAAAACAGCATCTGAGACGATAATAGGTTAAAAAAGTATTTACGTAACTATAAACTTTGTTCCACAGCTTCCAGCCGGGCTGCAGACATGTGATGGCTGGTTTGAAAGTAAATAGATAAGAGCTTGTGAATTACAGTTATATGTACTTATCGTTTTCCCAGTCAAGATCGACGTAACTGTTTGTTTATTCTTCTGTCAACACTCAGAAAATTACAGAGAGGCACAATATGGATTCTGCAGACATTTCCGTAAATACAGTGTCGGACTGGGGCATGAAGGGCCCACCAGGGGAATGCAGTGATAGGGGATCACTACATTGGGGTGTGGCCAACTGTAAGAGTGGGTGTGGTCAGTCAAGGGGTGTGGTCAGCCCATGTAGGGCAACATGTATATATATATATATATATATATATATATATATATATATATACTGAATTCTCATTCAAGCTTTAATATAAGTGGCTGGCTTATGTGATTACTTTACTAATGAAGCATTAATTTTAATGTTCAGTGTATATTTATTGAGATGTAGCTGATAAAAAATAAATAAACATATGTATATACATATTTAAGAAGACCCTTCATAGCATGATTATTACTTGACTGCTTGATTAAATATGTCAAATGTAGCCACCTATAGCAGCAAGAAAATATATATATTCTCACTGCTATAGGTGACATATTTAATCAAGCAATAAACATGCTGAGCTGTGATGGGCCTTCTTGATATTTATTTATATATGATTTATTTGTTTTTACCGGTATAAATCTGCACAGTGATCTAGAGCAGAGGAAAATACAAGTGAGGAAGTACATTTCTCACCCCTGACCGGGGGGTTGCATTTGCATATGATTTAAAGATAAGTATATTATAATTTACTTTAAACAAAGGGTTTACATCTAATTGTCAGAGTTGTCAGTGACAGTTTGCTATAATGTCAGTCAGAGGGAAACTGTATATATATCTGAGATATCTAGTTATGGAACAGCTAGCAAATACCCTATCACTATTTTGCAGACACCTACGTTTTGAATTTTCAAGTGTCAGCTGAATATCAACCTCGTAAGTTAAATTCTTCCCACTAACACTGTAATCTTATCTTCCAACTGTGCTAGGACAATTAGATAGCCATTGTCACTGTCTCTCTGTCATTGTATCTCCCTTGCACAGCAAGTCAGACTGCAGCCACTTGCTGCTTATCAGCTCGCTCTTTCCAGTTCAATGCCATTCTGATGTTTTCCCCAAATTTAAACAACAAACAAAATATATAAATAAACAAATAAATAAATAAACATTATTGAACTCACTCTCTTATCAGCAAATGTATTGGTAATCAGTCGAACGGAATTATTTACTCACGTGACCAGGAGATCGCGTAACCTGTGCCTTGCCGGAGGCGCTGGTTATCCTATAATACAGTGCGCCCCTGCTGACATCTGAACTCCGGTAAGCTCCGCCCCAACAGTGGAGGGGGCGGAGCTTCAACCCCCGCCCCAACAGTGGAGGGGGCGGAGCTTCAACCCCGCCGGGCCTACCGGTGTATAGCCCGGCAGGCCAGTCCGAGGCTGCGTAAATAAGCAAATGAACCAAAGGTAATAGTTTGATATTATTCAATTTATACACTTTCCTCTGTCCTTCCATATGTATATTAATATTTTGATTGTAGCAAAAACCTTGCTGAATGTAGAAGGGGGTTAGAGCCAATCAGAAGACAAGCTGAGATCTGGAATGAAAGAATGTATCTGTGGCTGGATCACTTATAAATAACTTATTGTATAGATAGATTTAAATTATTAGCACAGTGCGCTAATATATATAATGGCAAATCTACTGATTTTTGATACTGTGTATTAGAAATGTACTGATTTCTGAGGTATTGATTTCTGATGCAATAGGCATTTGTTTGAGGAAACCTGTTGTGTAACTTCGAGAGAAAATCCTCATTAAGGCTAATCAGACCTTTTAAAATCGTGTTAACTCCTAAATTGGAGGATACATCCAAAAGGTAAATATCTGGGGGTAAATGTATGAAGCTCCGGGTTCTTCAACAACCGCGAGTTCGGCGTCTTCAGCGCTTAAATTTAAAGCGGCGCTGCCTTGTAAAGGGAAGTTTCCCTTTACAAGGCAGCGCCGCTTTAAATTTAAGCGCTGAAGACGCCGAACTCGCGGTTGTTGAAGAACCCGGAGCTTCATACATTTGCCCCCTGATGTAAAACTTCAGACGCTGTGGTGCCGCTATTAGCAATCATCATTTATTTATATAGCGCCACTAATTCCGCAGCGCTGTACAGAGAACTCACTGACATCAGTCCCTGCCCCATTGGGGCTTACAGTCTAAATTCCCTAACACACACACACACACACAGACACACAAAGACAGACAGACTAGGTTCAATTTGTTAGCAGCCAATTAACCTACCAGTATGTTTTTGGAGTGTGGGAGGAAACCGGAGCACCCAGAGGAAACCCACGCAAACACGGGGAGAACATACAAACTCCTCACAGATAAGGCCATGGTCGGGAATTGAACTCATGACCCCTGTGCTGTAAGGCAGAAGTACCAACTACTACGCCACCGTGCTGCCCGTAATGTAAAAAGGAGGTAAACCCCCCCAGGCTGATTTATGTGCAGGCTGGATTGGTTAAAGGGGCAGGAGGCTGGATAACTCCGTCAGCGTATGTGTGTAAATCTGTATAAAAAGAGGACTGTTTGACCGTAATGTACCATTTTTCATCTGACTCCTGGATCATCACCAGTGCCACAAAACGGTGTGTAGGAGTCCTTGTCAGGACTCTTGAGCAATAAACCATCACTGCTTGAAGATTCTGCCTGAAGCTATTACCTGCTGTATCCTGTGACCAAGAGATAAGAGCTTACACTCTAATCCAGTCCTTGGCTGTCCTGTGTTGAACCCAGCATCTCTGTGTCAATGCTCTGCCCACTACCCAGCAGTCCTGATCCATAGTAAGTGGTCAGGAGGTACCAGCCAGCACACAGCAAAGAGCCATTACAGCAGCTAAACCAGCTACCCCAGAAGTAAGTCCAGTGGTGGCAGCTGAATTCTCCTACAACTATTGCACAGTTGGCATTCACTGTTGGTGTCTGGTGGCAAGGTGACACCAGTAGGAGCGGTTAGTAACAGTCGATTACCGACAGTGAGAAGGAAACCAAGATAAACTGTGCAGGAAGAACATCCCTCTGTTCCTTCTTTCCCCCTACAGACCGGGGGGCGAAAGTAAGTCCATCCGGTCACAGTTTCATATTCTTCCCAGCCAGTATTACCCCTTGTCGCTGCAACATCTGACCCTGGAAGTACCCCGCACCCTTTGTGTCAGAAGCCTGTGCTAGCTTACCATGGCCTTATCTGTGTGGAGTTTGTATGTTCTCCCCGTGTTTGCGTGGGTTTTCTCCCACACTCCAAAAACATACTAGTAGGTTAATTGGCTGCTATCAAAATTTACCCTAGTGTCTCTCTCTCTCTCTCTGTGTGTGTGTGTTAGGGAATTTAGACTGTAAGCTCCAATGGGGCAGGGACTGATGTGATTGAGTTCTCTGTACAGCGCTGCGGAATCAGTGGCGCTATATAAATAAATGGTGATGATGATGATAGGTGAAAATTAAGGACATGGAGCTGGGTCCATGTAGACAGACCCCGGGGTGATATCACAGATGGTCCTAGAGCATGTCAGGTGGTCCCAGTGACTCATAGTCTGAGTTACTGTCACTATATGCTCCCAACTGTATCTACATTACACCCATAAATAGCGCCATCTATAGGGTGTGATGAGCTCTGCACTCAGGGCTGTAACAATATCAGTGTCACTGAGACAGTCTCATATGTGTTTAGGACAATTCCTCATCTCTATAAACACTGCAGCTGTCGTTATATTTCAGCCCTGTGGAGTAGGGGGTATGTCAGCCTCCCAGTGATCTGTACTAGAGGGCATCAGAGTATTGTGATGAGGACATTAGTATCAGACAGGTAATCAGCTTTGGTGGTGAGTAAAGCCGGGTACACACTACAGGTTTTTCACCTGATTATCGGGACAATCACACAGTAAACGACCATTAGCTCCGATATCGCATTAGTGTGTACACTCCCACAATCAAGTTTTATCGTACCAAAGAACATGGTATCATTTGATTTGATTTTATAAACGGATAAAAATCTCTATAAACGATGGAACAATGTTGTTTTAATCCTGCAGTGTGTACGCACTCAGGACCGGCAGTGTCCATATATCACTATGCAGTGTGCAGAGTCAGAATCTTTCAGCCAATGGTTATGACCGATGAAGAGCACAGATCTGAAGGTAAATCATGTAAAACGCGTGTAGTGTGTACACAGGAATCGGCTTTTGATCAGGACTTTGTTGTTGGTTAAAGATATCACATTGCGAGAACTTTTCTTTACGGTGTACTTAGCTTAACTCTTTAAGGTAAATGGCAGAGCTAGGTGCTTTTGTGGAACCATAAGTCCCAGCATTTCTTGCAACTGGGAAGCGACATGTTGCCCAAGCCTTAGGTAAGCGCTGGAACTACCATGGTAGAAGGGGGTGAAGCTGCTACAGGGCCCACAGCTGCTGGTGGTGGTGGCAGGTGCAGGGTGGCTGCTTCACCAATCACAACACCAAACAGCAGCAAAGACAGCTTCTGACCTCCTCCAGCTTACTGAAGCTCCCTCTAGTGGTCATAGTAACCAAAAGGGAGACTGATTGGTTAACAGTGTAGGTCGCTTCCTATTGGTTACTATAGCAGCAGCCATGAACGTATCACAACAGTAAACAAGGCTACCTGTCAGGTGGGTCTGTGCGGACTGAGCAGGGGGGAGCGGGATGTAGTGTAGCTTAGGGCAGGTTTGTGGCATTTGCAGAGGCAGTTTGCTGTGGGCGGGCATTCTGGCACTTGTAGTTCCACAGCAGCTGTAGAGCTATAGATTACCCGAGCTTGTGCTACACATGGGAATATCACAAGTAGTAATAATACAGTGATTTGAAATCATAAAGCATCAGGGTCATAGTAGATAGAACTATTTTATGAAATAAGATAGTGACACGTGATCAGTGGAACTATGTAGTACAGATAGATGGGTGAGAACAAATGCACGCCTCCTGTAGATTATATATGTGTACCAATATGCCCCATCAGAGGACCTGGAGCAGGCAGCACCCTCTAACACCCAGAAAATCACCAACAGGGGCTGTAGGGCAGACAAGCCTCACCCCGGCAACACAGGCTAAGAACCAGGCCACAGAGATTTGTCACTTGCAAATGGTTTTAATAATAATTTCTCCATTTTTCACAGCAATGTTTTGTAATGTAATTTCCATTTTTCTGGATAACATGCTAAAAATGGAATAAGGGTGTATGGTGTATTTATAGCATTGCTCATAGGATGGTATGTTCACCTAATCTCACTGCAGACTTCTCCAGTGGAACAACATCCCTCACACCATCTGTCCATCCCCTAATCTGAGCACCTTCAAACAGGCTCTCAAAACCCTTCTGTTCCTCAAGGCCTACCAGCCATCCACATAACCTTCTCCATCCTTGTTCTCCTCACCTCCCCCTCTTGCGTCTCTTCCCCTCCACTGACTCCTCTCGTGCCTGCTGTCCGTTTCCCCTCCCCTTAGTATGTAAGCTCCTATGACCAGGGCCCTCTTCCCTTCTGTCTAAAAACCATCACTTCTCCTACACCCCTGTACTTGCTATTCTTGGAGCTATTGGAGTGTTGGTTTTACTCCTGTTGTTCGGTACTGTTGTACCCATTATGGTCTGCTGTTTGTAGTGTATTTTGTACAGCCCTGCAGAAACCTTGTGGTGCCTTGTCTTATAAATAAAGAATAATGGTATTATATTGTAGTATGATCTATCTTGTACATTTTCATGATGCAAATCTTTCTAACAATGATATTTTTTTTTACATTTCATTGTACACTTAAAATGAGTAATGTTACTGTATATTTTCTATTTAAGCACTTCTCTTACTTTTACCCATGCTAATCCCACCCCCTCCACAGGCAGGCCACACCCCCTCCACAGGCAGGCCACACCCCCTCCAGCTGCATGTTATTACATGGGCCCCTTTCTCTGGAGGAGCCTAGTATGGCACTGCCCTTACATTTCAGTAGGGGGCCACAAAAGCCTAGTTGTTCTAAACATCCACAAACTTTAGCTGTTACTCTAGGCCTGTACTTTACTCCAGCCGAGGAAGCATACACTGTACATGAACCAAATTAAACCAGTTTCCTTACAGTTAAAGTACTCTAAAAACACCCAAAAACGCAGTCATTTACATGGACCACTCTGTCATACTTATGTGCAACCCCCCATTATCGCAGCATAGTTATTTGCTCCCAATAAAGGGTACAATTATTCTCACTTAAATATTTAATATCTACATAAAGAAAGGAAACTTGATGATAGGAGGATTTTAACACTGTTAATAATCCTCCTAATAACCCTTCTGCTACTAAAGCTCTTAACACACAAAGAAATGGCCCTTCATGACCCAAGGAGAGATAAACCATGCCACAGAAAGAGACCCCAACCCAATTACAACAGCGTGAAAGCAGACATAGAAGTGTACAATCTCGGGAACTAGAGGGACAAATGACCAAAGAGGTGAATTCAACTCAATGTTGTAGAAAAAGAACTCAACTAAATGGCATCTAAATCAAACAAAGGGAATATATCGGATGCATTAATAGTGAACCATTCTGAATGTGATGAGACCATGTTTATAAAGGATCGCCAATCCACAAAGGCAGAGAATATACAACCCTGCAGAGAATAATGGAGATTCAAAAAATATTCCAATTTTCATAATCTGAACAGGATTTCCCTTCCCGATACAAACCTCTCAACAAGTGAATATGTCCCCAAGTAAAAACATTCTACTGATGAATTCCAAATCTCAACACCCTTCTAAGGCTCAGAACTTGGACGAGTTGCCCATGGCAAACTATAAATAAATATTCGAAGACACCAATTTTGCATTTCACCAATATTTATCTTGGTGATGGAGGGTTGAAGATTCCATTAAAAAAAAACCACAGCTGGTCTGTCATACCTAAACCAGACAAACGTCCACCTACATCCAACTACCAGCCTACTTCCCTCTTAAACAACGACCTAAAGCTTTATGCTACAGATTGAGTCTTCTCCTATGATTACCATGTAGGTTTTAGTCAGACAACGCTACATCCACAATACAGCCATAAACTGCTCCGGCTCTAGCGTTGGCACTAAACGCGG
Source organism: Mixophyes fleayi (assembly GCF_038048845.1). Taxonomy (NCBI): domain Eukaryota; kingdom Metazoa; phylum Chordata; class Amphibia; order Anura; family Limnodynastidae; genus Mixophyes; species Mixophyes fleayi. Next base: position 3,850,127 of record NC_134409.1, read on the forward strand.
AGAAGTCTTCAACGGCATCTCATGGACCTTCATGGTTCCAACACTTCAGGCTTTTACACAGCCATGAAGAGGTCAGATTTCAACCCTTCTCACAGATACGATAAATGTATCACATCCTCAATCCCAGTAATGGTACCAGATAAGGTAGTCTCCCCCACCTCACTTGCTTCTTGTATTATGCGGACAACTCCTGAAAACTTAAGTTAGACCCAATACGGACATAAAGTCACAAAAATAATGAAAAACAAAGCATGGGAGCTTCCTATCTAGAGGACACAGCATTCATGTATTATTGCTGAAACACCACCGTTCCACAACGACCAAAATGCAATGACGAAGATTACATTAGCAATGCAGAGTAATATTTTTTTATTTAAATACCACATATATTCAAATGATATTCAGACACAAAAGCTGCACGCCACACAAGTTTATTGCTAAAATTAATGCTCTACCTTGCCATATAATTTAAGGTTGAAAGAAAAATAAGCAGTCATTTTTTTTTTCCTTTTTAAGACAGGGTTTGATGCTGTAGAAGACAGCACACTGGGGATGCAACGCATACAGTTCACGTAGAGCTTCCATGTCTGCACATCCCCCATGCCCCCCCCCCCCCCCCCAATTTCAGACTAGTCCCAGAGTTCTCCACTTCCCAGTCACGATTCCCTACACCTCAGCAGGGAATGCACAATCTCTGACACTACAATAAGATTGACCTGCAAAGCATTATACATATTCACCAACACAATGCTAATCATTAGAAAATGGTCACCAACTACCTCTGGCTCTCTGGGGACAAAGGGCCTATCCTTACAAACATTATAAATATACTCTTTAAATTACTATTGTCTCTGAAGAGGCCAGAGAGTTGTATTATAAAATACGATTTTCCTGATCACTGTTTCAATGTAGACGTCATGATTCCTTTCATACAACTTCCAGTCTGTTTAAATACGGTTGTTGATGAATGAGAAACACGTCGACCATTTAACCCAGAACTGGTTTTTAGCGCAGTATGTTTCTTTTCCGTACTCAGAATTGGTGGTTTAGTTCAAAGCTCATTTCAATTCATGTAAATTAAGAGGCAATGAGGTTCCTTGAAATTTGAGAATATAGGCCTGTGTGCAAGCATAACACAGAACAGTGTTTCTCCATTTTGCCCTTTTACCCAGTGAGAATTGCCCGCTAATGGGAAGTAGGGCGTTTAAAATATTGATCACAGACTTAACTGATAGATGAGGAGGTAGACACTAATATTTACCCCTTCCATAATGAATACATTGTAACCGTTTCTTCAAGTGTCCCTTAACTAAGCATCAATAGAAACCTGCATCTTATTTCGTCAGCAGTCACAAGTCCACAGATCTGCTTTAAATATGAAAAAGAAAACAAGTCCTAATGCAAAATTTATCAAAACAAAGCAAGGATCCATACGGAAGAAAAACTTAATGCGACAGCAGTGTCTCAGAAGTGGGGCAAATATATATTAGGGTCGATCGACTTCGGCTCAACAGGCACCTCCCACATGTCAGCGGGTTCGGTGCGAAGGAGGAGTTCGCATCTCTGGTAACACTGTTCAGAAGGTAGCGTCGGTGGACAGCCTGAAGAGTCCGCTGCAAGCTCCCAGCACAAACTCGGAAACATCGGGGAGTCCCAAGAAAACGGATGCAGGGCGCCAGGACAGGTCACGCCAAGCCTCCACTACCATCATACTTTACAAGAGATGGCAGGTGGTTTATTTATATTTTTATTCAAAAGTGAAAAGTGTCCAGTCACAGTAAAGGAGACAAGGTCTGAATGACGATTGGCTAGAGTTCTGTGCTCCCCCCATTCCAGTACCGCAGACAGGGGAGCAGGCTGCAGTCTTACTCCATGATAGCGCGGTACAGAGCTGGTTCAATGTAATCCTCTCTATACCTCGAGTTGATGACTCTCTGTCGTTTCACTTCCTGTTTCACTTCCTTCTCTGTGAAGATTTCTGTAAAGCGCATGTCAGATGCCACCGACTGCCGGGGAGAAAGACGAGCGTTAGATCGGAAGACATAACTGCAATTATCAATGCTCTTTGATTTTCTAATGGGTGCCGACAGATCAAGCACCAATAGTGGAGATCGAGACTGAGAACAAATATATTGAGGCTTTTACTCACCAGACGGGATTTTACTTTCTTTGGTAAATCTTCATCAAGAGTGTACACGTCGTCTCTCTTCGCAGGTAGCTGAGATCCGTCTTCAAACTCCACCTAAACACAAAGTGTAAAAAAAGATTATTGATAATAATGATATTGTACATTTGGAATGTAGAGTTGTGTAATCGGTTACAGAAAAATTCTCCTTCAATTCTGAGTCACAAGCAACAAAACGGCAGCAAATCCATCCCGGGACCCCATTACAATGAACCCCCCGGGAACGAACATCAACTAGTCTCAATGTTGAAGACCAATATCTCTTACTGCATTTCTTTATTGGGAAACGTGGGCAACTTCTGTACAATACAGCAAACCACAACAATGGAACATTCATGAGAAGTGTTCCACAAGAAACAATATAGAAAAAAGAATATTTTGCCAAATTGCCATTATAGGAAACATCTCATTGGGTGCTACGGTTTACTGTATCCCATATCCACAGCTTTCCATAAATCCCCAAACAGCACTCAAAACTTATAAAAACACTCCGATAAGTCCTGAGGGGAGATACAGCCAGTAACTTTACTAAAACAGTGTTTCAAAATCCTTGTTTCAGGTCTCTGAGAGCGTACATAATATACTGCAGCGCTAATCACTACAGACGTTAGAAACGTCTACAACTTATTTTCCAGGTGCAAAGCACCAAATGTCACACGACAGTCCTGATTTTTCCTAATGATTTTGTGGTTTCCTGGATGAAGAGAAAAAAGAATGCTCTTACATTACTGTTACCCTGCACCTCACCTGGTACATCTGAATTGTGTGTGATGCAACAAACTTGGCGCCGTAGACCAACCCGTCCGTCCAACGGACCTGGACAATATCTCCAGCAGGTGGGGGCCCCAAATTAAGACAGTCGCGGCTCTGTAAGACATTAGGAAATAATATAAGATCAGCTAGTTCAGGACCAAGACGGTTTATTTAGGCCTTCCAGGAGATGTACAAAAGGAGGAACTATTTGAGAAGCAGAAAAAAAATGTAAAATTTTACAACTATAAAATTTACAATACAAAAATAAACAGGATAACTGAACACTAAGGGTTAATGCAATAAATCCTTCAGAAACTTTCTAAACAAAATTCAAACAGGAAGCTCTTCCTCCAGAGAGGTCATCCTTGACGCCAAACAAAATATTTGGGGCCAGTAAGTCTCCTATCCTCTTTAGTGTTAGACAAAATAATGGTATTGTGGTATAAATTCTTGGCATTTATCCACTAAACCTCTTCACAATAGGTGAAATCTGAACTGGAAGATCCTATGTGTCATTTTAATTAATAAAAATAAAAAAGCACCATTATTGTAAACAGAGCATGTCTTGTTAGTCCTAAAAAAGCCACATAGTGGGAGAGTCTACTTACCACAATATCCTCTGGATAAAGGTTGTCACTAAAGGAACCGTCATCGAAATTGACCTCGTAGAACGTCTCCTTTGTTAGCTTGACCACCTCGCACTGGTAATAGCGTCCATTCTTGTGCTTGCTGATGACAGCCTGCCCCACTACAATGTCTCGGTGTGGGTCTTTGCCCTGTGGTTAAGAGAAGGTATTAAGCCAAGTTACAGAAGGTCATTCACACCCCGTTCATCTATAAACATCGCACTGGAGCTCCCGGATCGGCTCTGTACCTCATTGTTGATGGTCTTGTGTCTGAAGCAGGTGATGAACACCACAAAGGGCCAGTCGTCCGGCTGCATCATCACGCCAGCAGCCTGGGCACAGGAGGCATGGAATGACGTGGGGCAGCGCCCGTGGGAGCACTGAACACAACACCCGGCCACCCTCTTTCGCCTTTTCTTGCAGAAAGCGCATTTCTAGAAGAGATGGGAAGGTCGCAGAGGTCAGTATCTCAGTGTGAACTACTAACCAACGGACAAGGTGACCTATGGTGGACACGTACCAGTCTGAATCTCATCAAGGGAATTTTACTGATGTCCACAGGACACCTCTCTGCGATATTCACAAATTTTGCTTCAGCGACTGCCACGGCGCACATCACATGGACCCACCTAGCAGACACAGGAAGAGCGGTCAGACTACTGTTCATGGACAGGCAGAATGTAGAATAACACTAACAAAGTGCAATGGAATCCTATCCAAAAGCAACAGAACAGGTCCGGAATATTTAGTTGTATATGAGTGCAGGAAGTTACTGGAAGGGAACGTAAGCCTGGGAAGCAATGTTTCAGAAAAGGAATGTGTGATAAGCGAGCGGACCTACCTGTTATCGTTCGCTTTCTGCAGGGCACCACCGCGCAAAGAACAGAGGCAGCAGTCCTAGGGAGGACAGATGAGGGTTAACACAACAAAGTCTTAAGGGGTCACAGAACAATGGAGGAGACAGAGAAAAACCCCAATATACTTGTCACCTTACCTCTGTGATGGCGTTCTCTTCACACCTGGAGCAGACCCAGCCGTCTACAGCTTTGTCTTTGGCCACTCCATAGCAACCTAAGGACAGAAATTAAAGATTTTACACACAATGCAAAGAATGCAAACACCCGAGACTCCAATTGACCCTACATCAGTCCTGTGTGCGATGATCCCAATATACTGTGACGTAGGCAAAATGGCATGAACTAACTTCATTTGTACCAAGATAAAAGTCTAATCTCCCCTATACATGTCCCAATTAACCACTGCCCTAAAATAAACACCAAACCCGACATTAGGCTACAGACAGAAACTGGAGCCACGAGGGCCGATTTTGTCAACCAGCTAGTATACAATTGGTATAGGTCAGTCTCCCAATGAAAAGGAAAAAGCATTAGATTTAATATGACCACATGGCTTTGTATGTTCAGTCTGACAGGAAAGACGAACAGCTGTGATATGCTGCCTCTTACACGAGATCACATGAAACAGACCCTCAGCTTGCGCGAGGCGTGAGACTTACTGGCATGTACACACACGCTGCAGGATTTACAGGTCAGCAGCAGGCTGGTGCCGTCCTCCTCCAGGTACGGTGCAGACAGGTTGAGCTCAGCGTTGCTGCCAGTGGTTGTAAAGCACATTTCTGGGATAAGGGGCTTGGTCTTCATTTGGAATCCCACAGGGGTCTGATCGGTCTTTTTCTGTGCTCCACCCTCAGACTGGTAGGAAGATGGGTAGAATAAGGGCAACACATGGCAAAAAAATTTTTTTTTTTACAATCAGCACATTGTAAACGACAGCAATAAAATATATATATATATATATATAAATAAATTTTGAGTGTTATAATCTAACCCATGAAGGGTTTCCAGCCTGGAACCTTCCCTACAGACGTCCGTCTCGTGTTCTCCGGTATCTACTCACCTGGTAGTATGTCCGGAAGAGCAAGCAGACCGAGCAATGTGGAGGCACCTGAGACATCGCTAGATTGTATTCTCGCTCCATCTGGAAATTGGAGGGTTTGTTCTGCCAGAGGTGAGCAAGGGGTTTGGCCCAGGTCTCTGTCTCTTCAAACTCCTCATCCATGAGCAGCTGGTCTGGCTGGTCTGTAAAACAAGCAGGACACTGGTCAGTCAGCAGCGTCCACCTTCTTAGCCTATAAGTGGTAATTCTTGCAAGACCTGTAATTGGATCATTGTCTCCATCCGATCATCACCACATCTGCTCCTACCATTCAGATAATCCTATGTAACTGAGCACTTACCATCCTCGCTGCCACTATCCTTCATCACCAGAGGGTGGTAACGTGGAAGCTTGGACAAAGGCTGTCGCCTGCTCTTGGTGTTGCGGTTCTCCTGCAGGGACTTGATGTGCTTCTTGGCTACCTGTGAAGCAGAAGAGTCACATGACGTTATGTCAGTCCAGAGGCTGCCCACCTGCGTCACAAGTACTGACATGTGTGGGAATCTTAATTCTCTTAAGACACACAGGGGTTTCTTTTGGTAACCAATTGAACTAGACAGCATTTTATTCTATGTCCACTGTGGCCAGAAGACCGGCCGCCACAGCTGTTCCGCCGAGACCGCATGCCTCCAAAGCGGCACTCTAGTGGAATGTACCATCACATTTTCAGGAACACATATTATATTGGGCGGAGGCAGAAAAGGTACCATCAGCACCTTTTCCTAGCACAGTGTGCCAAGCTGCCACACAGAGCAATGAATAGGCGCACCCTACTGCTATGGGCACTTAGAAAAAAACTGGCATGCTTTCAGCTGGGGAATATAGAGGGGTGGGGGGGGGGGGGGGGAGATGCTCAGACTTCAGTAAGATTATTTTAAAGTGCTGAAGTTAATGCACACACCTCTATAACACATGGTTCCAATGCGCCCCCACCCCCCCTCAATGGATGCAAGAGGAATAAATTTAACTCAAATAATTTTTGGGTGGCCAAAAAACTAAAAACAAATGAATTGCCCATTCATGCACTCAACTGTGGTGGTTTCTGCAGTGTATGGCTCAAGGGTGCTCTGTGTACCTAATGTTAATAGAACAGCCACCAAATATCTCTCCCCTGTAAATTGGTTGTTCTAAATCAGCTGCAAACACCTTGTGTTATAACAAGACACTTCCTGAACCATTTATAGTGAAGGCTCGTCAGTATCTTCTAGACCATCTACCTACACTGACCTTCCCTATAGGATGATGAGTTTAGGACAACAACATCTCATCATGGAACCAGAAATTCCAGACAACCAAGAACATGGACAATCACGTACCACTTCCAGATCTCGCTCTGTGACGCTGCCCAAAGCGCTGCTTTTCTTCCAGATTGCCGCTTTGCTCTGCCCTTTGGCATAGCTGTGTACGCTGCAGGATTTACCAGGGCTAGAATCTGAGTCACTGTCCGATGACCCAGAGCTGTCTTGTGATGAGGAAGAGGAGATGGCGGAGCTCTCCGAGCTGCTGGAGGGGCTTCCGGGTTCAGATATTGGAGTGTCGTTCCCTGAGATGGCGAAGCTTTCAACATTTTTCAATGTTTCAAAATGCTGGCCAGAAGAACCTGCAACAAAGAACAGATGGAATGTTCACTTACATAGTAAAGGATAAAACAAAAACACAATAACTGATCCAGAGGAAGGCAAAACACCCTCACAAAACAATTTTTGTTTTTAAAAACAGAAAATACAAAATCTCCAGAATCAAACACAACAAAATATTTCTCTACCAATTACAGATGGACAACGTCTCTCGTCTAAAAGGTTCCAAACCATTTTTTTTTCTGAAGACAAATTTGCCATCAGCACCTCATGTAGTAAGGAATTCCACAGCTTAACTGCTCTTACAGTAAAGAACTCTTTCTAAGCTGATTGATTGGTCCTTAATATCCAGCAATGTTTTAAAATAAATATGCTATAGAAGAAAACAAGTGTTATTTTCAAGCTGCTTTTTGCAGCATTTCCCCACACTCCAGGTCTGACAATTACCTGGTTCCATATCTTCCAGACAACACACTTTGGTTTCTTCCACACAGGAGGTATCCATATCACACTGGACAGGGCACAGTTCCTCCTTATAGTCTTCATTCTGGTCAAGTTCTTTTGGAACCTCTAAGCACACTCTGTGTCGCTTGGTTCCTATGCGGTGTTTGGTCACACTGAGGAGAGAACAAGTCAAACATGTTAGACGGCAGATTGTGACCCGATTGGTCATCCTACAATGCCAGAGAACGCTAAACAACTTTTTATTTGGGAATCACTGAACCGCTCTACAATATATCTTATTTCAGGGTGACTGACAGACCAAATGTGCATGGGTTGGGACCACTAATCGAGGTCTCAGAATCTGTTTTTAAAATCTGTGATTGCAAGATTTGCAATACATTCTATTGGGGAAAAAAACAAAAAATAAAAAACACCTGGCCACCACTGCTGCACACACCATCAGCTGACTAATAACTAGTAATAGTGCCGTTAGACTAAGAAATGCTACAGATAATTACTGTGAAAATTTAGGCTTTTGAGCAAACTTGTGACAAAAATTCAAAATTTCCTTAAATCTATATAAAGAGAATATCTGACCTTTTCTTTTGATCAGTCTCTGTTTGTTCGTCCACAAATTCTGCAGCCTCCGGGGTGGGCTGGGAGTGGTCAATGGCGGCGGTGTCCTTTCCCGACTTCCAGAGTTTATAACGTTCAGGCTGAAACGTGCGCACAAAGACTTCCATCGATATCTTCACCATGTCCTTTCTGCAGGAACACTGAACAGAACAGACAGTCAGGCTTTATAGTGTGTCTTCCCAATACCATTCTCTACCCAAATCTAAAAATGACAAGGTCCTTATGGCAGTACAGAAGGTAGGAACAGTACACGCAACCCGATGCCTGTTTTACCACAGCTTGTCGCCCCTGCCCCTCTGTAATTGGTTTGTAGAGTTACTGTACAGAGGCACAGGAAATATTTATAGTCTGGCTGCAGTGAGAACAGGTCAGCGTTTTAAAGGACAGCGGTGGAGAGTTAAGATCGTTATTTCTTCTCTTTCCTCCCATAGACACTAAATAGATCACCTTTTAATTTTGGGTACAGAACTCCTGTATCCGGCCAATAATGACGGAGATTTAGTTAGATGTTAATTTCCACCCTTACCAGAACAGCCTGCTTGCCGTAGTCAATCCATCTTAATGTTGCAAAATTGGTGGACTCTGCACAGTTGAATCCATGATTGAAACCAGCATGGTATCCATATGGGAACGTGATCATAAATTCTCCGGCTTCCTGTGTGATCTGAAAGGAACATTGAGATTAGAGATGAAACTCACCAACTGCACCAAGTCAGTCAAGAAACTGTAATAACAGCACAGAATGAGGAGAGTCAGGATAGATGGCCCGGTTCCTTGGGTTCTCCCCTTACCTTATCGAAGGGGATGCCGTACTTCTTGAGGATGAAGGGGGAAATTACCGTCATCTTGTGGCGGAGAAATGCTTCGCAACTCTGAGCACTGCCAGGGAAGAAACCTATTCCACAGAAACAGTAGGACAAAAATCAGAGACTTATAAAGTGTTGAATGACTATGTTTACAGGAGGCAGACTGGTCGGTGGACCGTACGGTCCACCTCGGACCTTCCCAGCACCTACACACTTATGTTTGTGCCAAGTGTTTAGCTTGCTCAGAATTTTTGGCTGTATTTTATGCCTTGCTAATAAACGGAATTTAGATTTTAAAGCACTACTGAGGGAACATATCACAGGCAGATGAATTCATGGTGTACCTGAGCTATATAATGGTTAAGATCATAAAAAAAACAAACATGCTGGAAGGTTAACCATAAATAAGCATCTCAGCTTGGTGTAAACAAATATGCGAGTACTAGACTTGGAGAAACATACACAGTCCACGGACACCAGAATGAAGTCTGATTTTATAAACATATGTTGTGATAATCAGAAGTATTTCATTAAACCTCTCTGTAGACTAAACATCAAACATACCTTTGGCCAGTCTCTCCAGCCTCTTGCCATGTTCTGGTGGAATGGTATACCTGCAAAGACAGCACACTGGAGTTAATAACTGCAGGGGAAACACTGGGTACAGGACCAGCAGCAGACGAACAGACGTCGGATTAACTCACCATGATTTGGGCTCCCCAAAGTGCAGGTAATTTATGCTATACAGATCCATGTCTTCGGTGTGCCAAGCAAAGGAGGTTTTCCACATACCAAAGTACAGGTATGGAGTGTTGACACCCTCTATGGTGATGCCGCTCTCCCTCTCCACCACATTCAGGATTGTGTTCAGGTGGCCAATGTTCCACTCCTCCACGTTCTGAATGCAAACACGGAAACACAATTAACAGCAGTGATCACACTGTTACAGCCCACTGAGCTAGTCCATCAACCACACAAACATGCGGGGATGGATGGTCTTTAAAATGTCACAAAACTAAGTTAATAAATAACCCAGCATTTAGGGGTAAAAAAATAAAATGAAAGTTAAGTGCTAACATGCAGCAACCCATCCACCTACCTTGTCATACAGAGTCCCATTCACATCTGCCCCATAAATAGGGGCATTGAAAGTCAGGTTCTTCCAGTATTTGCGCTCCAGGTCCTCGAAGTCAGCGTAACGGGGAGTACAGTACCTGCAGACACATGAGACGCATCTAGAGAACGGATTCCTACTTTATCCAACAAGGCAACACAGGAGTATGTGAATAAAAGCCAGCGGGTGCGGATATAGTGTAGTCTGCATCTGCTGCTGTTAGATTAGGTTACACTGTATATTTTTTATTTATCAATGTCAGCATTGATAGATTCAATGTATAGGCCTTATATCTATACTTTACATAACGGATATTTGTCATCATTATAATTGGTATTAGATTATTTTTACATAAAGCTTCTAGGGTTGCAGTAATTGGGTAAAAGTAGTGGAAGAATCTTAGAAAATGATTTGGGCAATCCCTGTGTAATGTGTTTAAGATTTAATTTACTATGCCACCAAATGAAGGTTCCACTTATCCCAAAGAAACAGTAAAATTAGGGTACACACAGCATATGACTTAATTTAATACATCATAGAACCCAAATGTGGTCTGGGAGCTAGTTGGGAGCCTTAGACATGGAGGACACGAGGCAGTATGTCCTCCAAGGCTGTCTGGCAAGATGGAATCCAATCTTGGAAGGAAACATCAAAGCCCCCCCACTATCATTGACCCATTGGTCCACTATTAATGTAAGTGATCACAAAAGGGAACTCAATTATATATTATGGTATTGCTTACAAATCACAAGTAACAAAAAGGGGTAAACACCACAGCAAAGTACAGTTTTAGTAGACAACTGCAGTAATGCAATCAAATCCCAGCAACAATCAATGATATTAAGCCCCTATAATAGATACTCGGAATCTAGAGATCTTAGCAAGTAAAAAAGAGGAAAAAAAGCCAAACAAAAAAACCCACAAACTCAGACAACCCACAATCCCCACCCCGTTTCTTGTAGAGAGGATACTGACATCATACTAAACTGAGGGCTTAAGAAGAATGGAGGAGTCAGAATGCAATTTCATTACAATTTAATGCACCTACTTCAAGACAAAATGGGGGATGTTTATATCATATATCTCGTCTTCGAACAAGGGGGCAGCCATATTGTAGACTAAACCAACAAGAGGTCTCGCTGATGTAGGTTCCAAGTGATGTGAGTGAGGGGGGGGGTCCCCATCGGCAACATATGGTATGAAATCTGAAGATTAATAAACTAAATAATGCAAACCTTTAAGTCTACGATTCAGCGCAGTGAAACACACTTTGATATGGACACTATGAAAGGAACTATTTATCGTGTGTTCCTGGAACAGTTAGCAGCAATTTCCAACCACAAAGCAATCAGTTCTAGGTATACAGTACAGATCCTTTACCATGAGCCCATCAGAGCTGAAGAAATTGGAGATGAGGATGTGACCATGGATGGAACATTTTTTTGCCTATGCACTGTACACTTCCTGTCAGTAATCCTATTGAACGACCTGGATTTTGCATAATGGGCCCATTACAATGATCTGATCATGACTTTGTGACAGTCACTTACTTGTCATTGTTTGCAATACGTCTGAACTCTTTGACAGTCATTGGCTTCTTCTGTATATTATATTGGGTGAAGAGTCCGGACTGCCCAGTGACCACTTGTTGGATCGGTGCTGGGATAACAAGATCATCCAGGTCATCATATGAAGTCCGCGGCTTCCATTCCTTAGGAGGAACCACCTAGAAAAGGCGTAAGATACTGTGTAAGAGCAGCGAGACCTGAGACCTCAATCTACACTGTTATTAAACAGAAGCGAGTCCAACACAAAACTACAACAGGGCAGTAGCCAGTAATATAAAGCACAAACTGAGGGAATGGATATAGTACTGGTGGGTTAATTGGCCACTGACAAAACTGGACCTAACTGTGTGCACATGTAGTGGAGAATTTCAACTAAGTTCCAATGGAACAGGGACTGATTAAAAATATCCTCTGTACAGTGCTACATTATAAGGCTGTGCTATATTAACAAATACAACTTTACCTGAAAATGGTTGAAAAAGCAGAGTGGCTTCTGAATTTGCACTAGTTTTGTACATGCTAACAGAAGTAATCATTCTTACCTTCGCCAGCCCGGCACGGTGCGCCCCTTGGGATTCAATGTACGCTATGTATCGCTTGAAGTTGCGGAACTCCTCCATGGTTGGATAGAACGTCATGATCCGTGAGCTCGGATTTGGGGTTTCGTTTTCACCCGCCATCTTAAGGTCTATTTCCCAGTGGTCTTTTCAAAGCCCTGGAACTGAGGACCAAATGGTAAGAATTAGTTTAAACAAGCCAAAGTCACATTACTTCACAACCATTTACATCTTTTACACATAAATTGTGAACGTAAATGCAATGAACTGTAGGCAGACTACAACACAGTTTACAGACATCAATAAACAGGTAACATAATTACATGTAGTGTGTATAATTGTTTCATAAACTGTACACGATGTACTGAGTTACAACATATAGTCTTTTAATCCATTTCAATAGACAGATTAACGCTCACTCCGTTCCTTTTGTCTTATGTCATAAACCATATGTGTAACCAGCTGATGTAATCAGGGTTCAGTGACTGTCAGATATCTTTACCAGATAGAGATATTGATTTTTGACCCTTAAACCTGTACTGTAGGTAAATGGAGAACAGCAACACATCTATTTGTAGGCCAGGAATATGAATAATTATTTCCATCTAAACTAAAAATTATGATTGGAGTACCGTACTTTCAAATACGACAGTATATAATGTGTGTATATAAAACAGATTCATATATATCTGAATAACTATATCTGCATATATTTAAACACATGCATATAATACTACACACACACACAAATATAAGACACATCTGGGTATATTGCTGCAATATACACACACACACATATATATATATATATATATATATGTATATGTAGGTAGAACACACTTGCAGAAGATTCTATATCTACATACAATATGTATATATCACTACATGATATATATATATGTATACAAGATACTTGTATAATAGACATGTGAATATGGTACTTGATCTACATATAACAAACATTTGTATATATTTATATACACACTAGCAGATGACCCAATATATACATATAAGACAATATCTGTCTCTAGTAAACACCTGTATATAATCCTATACTGTATATACATATAATAAACATCCGTACATCTCTGGGAGTCAGTCTAACAAGCCCTGGATGACAAGAACCCACTGAGATCCACAGAAATGACCACAGGCCCCAGCATGCCCTGCCTCAGGGGATGAGGCTCCCCAGTCTCCAGGGCCCTAGCCAGCTGTGATTGACAACACACAGCGGAAGTGGCAAAAAAGGGGCGGAGCCTTTCGGTTTTGCTCGCAACTCATTGGGCAGAGCGCCGTACACCGGAAGCGGAGAACGGGGAAACGTGCGGAGGATTCCCATTGGCTGGAGCGGCGGTCACTCTCTCGGGCTCTCTGTTATACCCACCCCCTACCCAATCCCGGAGAAGGAAGACGGGGTGAAGGGACGTCGGGCGATAACTGACCTGTGGGTGTCTGCCAGCCAGCAGCTGGGGACGACGGATATGGTTGTCGCCCACAGGCCCGAAGTGGGGCTGTCGGGTGAGGCGAGGAGACCTCTGTGTTCTCCGTGCGTTGGTACCGCGTTGTGGCCGCTGTGGTCCCCGGTGGATCTGGCCGCTATGTCCGTATTACCCGGAGCTTCTTTCTCCGTCGTCTTTCGGTTTTTTTTCTGCACTGCGCCTGCGTACTGTTCCTGACGCCAGCCAATGGGAGCGCCCACTGAGACCGCCTCTTATGGCCTCTGAGGCTGGTATTGGCCGCTCTGCTTCGGGGGGCGATGCTTGATTGGCTGAGCTGCAGAAGCCGTGCGCGCTTTATCCAGTCAGGTCCGGGCTAAGTGACCGCGCCGACAAATAGAATGGTCGGGGTGTGGTGGCGGGTGGTCGAGGTGTGTGAGTGGCGCTCGGTCGTTGTTATTGTGTCTGTATTGTGTGCAGGAATCAACACCCTCGTTTACATATATAATGGCACTGCCCTGTGTACACACAATGGAGGCTCAGATCACCTCAGTTTATAGACAGTGACACTGTATAATCTACATACATACACATATACAATGCACTGCCCAGTGTACACACAATGGAGGCTCAGATCACCTCAGTTTATAGACAGTGACACTGTATAATCTACATACATACACATATACAATGCACTGCCCAGTGTACACACAATGGAGCTTCTTATCACCTCAATATATAGAAAATAACTGTCCAGTGTACACACAGTGGAGTTTCAGATCACCTCACTATATAGACGGTGACACTGTAATATATATATATATATATATATATATATATACATACACACACACATACAATACACAAAATGAAGGCTCAGGTCACCTCAGTATACGGACAGTGACACTATATAAGATGGACGCTCAGGTCACCTCAGTGTGTGTATGTGTATATATATATATATATATATATATATATATATATATATATATATATATATATATATATACATACGATAAAACTCCTATGTATACACAATGGAGGCTCAGAACACCTCAGTATATAGACAGTGACACTACAGTGCATATACAATGGAGGCTCAGATCACCTCAGTATATAGACAGTGACACTGTGTTTTTTATATATATATATATATATATATATATATACATATATACATATATACATATATACATACACACACAATGGAGGCTCAGATCACCTCAGTATATAGACAGTGACACTACGTATATACAATTGAGGCTCAGATCACCTCAGTATATAGACAGTGACACTACGGTGTATATATAATAGAGGCTCAGATCACCTCAGTATATAGACAGTGACACTACGTATATACAATGGAGGCTCAGATCACCTCAGTATATAGACAGTGACACTACAGTGTATATACAATGGAGGCTCAGATCACCTCAGTATATAGACAGTGACACTACGTATATATAATAGAGGCTCAGATCACCTCAGTATATAGACAGTGACACTACGTATATATAATAGAGGCTCAGATCACCTCAGTATATAGACAGTGACACTACAGTGTATATATAATAGAGGCTCAGGTCACCTCAGTATATAGACAGTGACACTACGTATATATAATAGAGGCTCAGGTCACCTCAGTATATAGACAGTGACACTACAGTGTATATATAATAGAGGCTCAGATCACCTCAGTATATAGACGGTGACACTACGTATATACAATGGAGGCTCAGATCACCTCAGTATATAGACAGTGACACTACAGTGTATATACAATGGAGGCTCAGATCACCTCAGTATATAGACAGTGACACTACAGTGTATATACAATGGAGGCTCAGATCACCTCAGTATATAGACAGTGACACTACGGTGTATATATAATAGAGGCTCAGGTCACCTCAGTATATAGACAGTGACACTACGTGTATATACAATGGAGGCTCAGGTCACCTCAGTATATAGACAGTGACACTACAGTGTACATATAATAGAGGCTCAGGTCACCTCAGTATATAGACAGTGACACTACAGTGTATATACAATGGAGGCTCAGATCACCTCAGTATATAGACAGTGACACTACGGTGTATATATAATAGAGGCTCAGGTCACCTCAGTATATAGACAGTGACACTACAGTGTATATACAATGGAGGCTCAGATCACCTCAGTATATAGATAGTGACACTGTATATACACAATACAGACACACAACTCCTCTGTACACAATAGCACAGAGCCCTGTACTGGTGACATGATAAGGCGTTCTCTAATGAAGGTAACTTGTCATCTCCTCATTTCCAGAGGGAGTCCTAGTTTTAACCAACAGGTCTCTGAAAATGTCCCAATTTTACAGTATTGACAAGTACAAGTCCCCTTATTCTGTGTATTAGATACAATTATCTATTCCCATTCTCTGGGTTCTCCACGTGTGACTCAGAGACTGGGACAGAGCTGTGAGGGTACATTATTGTTAGTAATATTTTCGGGGATAAGATCACCTCTAATAGAGAGATGAGTTCTCTTATCAGAAAGACTGTGGGAGAGTTTGATTGGGTGTGATAGGGAATTCCACCAGTGGGGAGCAGCACGGGAAAGGTCAGAGCACATTACTACTTGGTTAGCAGGTAAATCTAAGCCCTTTGTATGATGCTGTTTGGATGGACCAACTGCATTACAATACACACAATGACACATATGCTGGGTCTTGTTATGTAACTTTAGCATTTTAACTCTCTTCAAAAACTATCAAGTCACAAAGCCCAGAGAGTAAAACCAGTGAGAGTTGTATCCAATATTCAGAATGATGAGAACCATATTTTCTTGTAGCCTGTTGTCTTTCTGTTTAATTGTTATTTAATTTATTTTGTTGTGCTTATTGTTGTTTGAATTGCAGTTGAATGAGCCAGTTATTGTAAAGCCTTTGAACAATCCACTGGACCTATAAGGACATTGTAAATTAACAGAGGAAATACAAGATGATCTTTGGCATTAGCCCCGGGGCTGATAAATTTTAATTTATCAATTCAAAGCAATATAAAGAATTTTTAAATGTTGCGCTATTAGACAAAAATCTAAAATCACTAATTTTACTGGATTAATTTAACATTGTGTGTCTTTGTAATTCTGCAAATTAAATGTGTTAAAATAAGCAAAATAAGAAAACTAAGAAGTGTGAACCAAAGTATAGATATTAGTGGCTTTGTAATACACTCAGCAATTGTTAAGCAAATATGTCTAAGTTAGGAAAATTGTAAGTTAATGTATTTATAACAAAATAGGACTGTAAGGTTGGCACATTTGGCTTAATTCAATTATATAATCTGTACTTTGTTATATATGAGACAATGTTGTTGATATACACAAACATACTCTGATTGTACTAACAATTAGCCTCCCCCATTCCTAGACATTCCTTTAGCTGACATGATTAGTTTAGGAGACAGGGAGTGAAGCTGTATGGTGATTGGGCTGATTACCAGAAGGGACAGAGGGGGTATATTTACTAAACTGCAGTTTTGAAAAAGTGGAGATGTTGCCTAGGGCAACCAATCAGATTCTAGCTGTCATTTTGTAGAATGTAGTACATAAATGACAGCTAGAATCTGATTGGTTGCTATAGGCAGCATCCCCACTTTTTCAAACCCGCAGTTTGGTAAATATACCCCAAGAAGGTGTTATTTCCAGACTGTGCTTACAATTACAATAAGGAATTATCATGTATGTTGATTATACATATATATTTCTAAGTCATTCAGAATATATCCAAGCTGTTGCTGCTTTTCCTCTGTCTACCCCTATCACTTCCTGGTCACTAGTCTGTCCTGTGCTGATGTGGTCTTATAGGGGGGAGGGAGAACGACCACACCAATAATGCATACAAAGGTTAATGTATTATGTGGGTAGACTCCTTTAAATTATATCATTAGCAGCATTGATGTCACTATCTATTTACATTAGTATAGTAGGATATCTATAGCAGGCATATATACCGTATGTGTACTTTGTAATATACTGATATTGGACAGTAACTAAAGAACAGGTATCTCAGTGAAGATTATTTAATGTGGTGATATACTGAAGTTATAACGCAGTTAACATGCTTTATATTGTTCTGATTTTAGGAACGATTAAACCAAATTCATCCTATGCGGCCAAAGGTAAGCAAGCTATCATACATATTGAATAGCATAGTTGTGAATAGGTTGGTTAGCACAAACTTAATAGGGAGCTGGTCACGTCACACCTATAAACATGATATACATAATAAACCTCTTCTGGCTATATGTTTGTTTATTCACCTGGGAGCTCTATGGCCATACAGGAGGGCAAGGTCAGTACTGGGAGGTGTCTTATTACCTCCTAAATATTTACAAGTGCTATTATTCCTGATTATTCTAAAATATTGCATGACAGTAATTAGATATTATTATACAAAGACCCTGTGATCAGTGACCTTGCCTAAGTACCATTAAAGTTTCTGATAACTGCAAAATATTACAGTATCTTTTTCAGAAGTTAGTTGGAGAGTTTTTCATAGTAAACAAAATGGAGACATTGTTCCAGCGTATTATAGCTATTGCCTTGGTTTTCCTTTCCTTCTATAAGTCTGTGTTTAATCCTTCTATAGACTTATTAGCTCTTATGCATTGATTGAATAAGAATACTATACTTGGAATAGCATGTTATAACCAGGCCCGGCGCTCCCATTAGGCAAGGTTAGGCAGTTGCCTAGGGCGCCGGGCTCTGCAGGGCGCCTCAAAATTAAAAAACAATTACTATTGTAGTAGAAAACTGTGCGGCGACCGCTGAGCATACCTTAAACGGCCGCCGGACAGCTTGAGATCGATCCACGGGGAGGGGCTATGGATCACCACCATCGCCCTCCCCTCCAACAGCTATTGGGGCGCTCTGTCTCCTCCCCTCCACTCACTGACTGTCGGGCGTGACATCATTATCACGGCCCGACAGTGTCAGTGAGGGACGGGACCCGTCAGAGAGGACCAGAGCCAAGGTAAGGAAAAGCGGGGGGAGTTTTTTACATTGTGCCGGGGGGGTTTACATTGTGCCGGGGGCGGTTTTTACATTGTGCCGGGGGGGCGGTGGGGAGGCAGATTTTGTTACATTGTGCCGGGGGGAAGGGGGGGATTTTTAACATTGTGCCTAGGGCGCCGAGGACCCTAGCACCGGCCCTGGTTATAACCGATAGCCAAATATATATAAATAGGGTGATATTGAATTGTTTTTATATAAGTGTTAATAAATGTTGTTATTCTGATTTATAGTAACAATTTAGTGCTCACTATAATATTCTAATCACATCTTAGTGATACAATTTCTATATTTTATTAGGTGAACTGATTTTCTATACCCTATTTTCAGTGGAAGGCAGTTGTTTGTTTGTTCTGACACCCAGTAGAGTTTGTTTTATATATATATATATATATATATATATATATATATATATATATATATATATATATAAAATAACCAATCATATTGGAAACCACCATTGTTAACAGAACTGTATACAGTATATGCATTAAAATGACTTGGTTTTACTGTTTTACACAGCACAACTGTAAAGTCCCAGCACAAAGTTCCTCAAGCATGTATCCTTACTCTGAGATTCAGGGTGATATATAGATGGTACAGGGTTTAATTTATTATTGTTTACAAAAGTTTTATACACATATCACAGGCAGCTATAATCCATCACTTATAAACTGAACTCATTTTGACATAGGTAACATGATAAGACTAAGGAGATTTACACCTACAATAGTCAGAGCTTTGCAAATTTGTGTTCTTGTGTAATCACTAAATTTAATTTGTTATATCTAGAGATTAAAACTGATAATGGGGAGAAGTTGTGTAGATTACCAGAGGAGAGAGTGAAGAGATTTGAGGGGAAGCTCAATATGCGCAGGGGGCAGGGGGGGGGGGGGGGGGGTAACTTTGAAACAGCTGGAATCATTGCTAGGACTATTGGATTGTGTTGATACAGTGATCCCAGTGAGCAGAATTTTTTTGTAGAAAATTGGAAAATGCTACTGCGGGAGCAAAGAGGCCACACCATTATATAAGATTGTGTAAAGAGATGAAGAGAACATAACGAGAGGGAGTCATTTTGTAGAACAATTTAATGGTACAAGGATTTGGCCGATTCCAGTAATGTCTAGCAGGAAATTATAGTTGTTTACTGATGCAGCCGGGTCAAAGGGTTTTGGTGCTTTTTTGCATAGTGATTGGTGTACAGCTCATGGCCTCAAGACTGGGTAACGGGAGGGTTCACAATTTGCTAAACATAGAAATTGTGTTTTGGGAGTGAACAGGCCATAAGAAGACAATGTGCTTCTGTAACACTAGCAGTCAGGCTAATTAAGCATTTGGTTCTGAAATGGCTAAACTTAACTTGCAATTTAAACTACAAAGAAAACAGTTGATATTTACTAAACTGCAGGTTTGAAAAAAGTGGAGATGTTGCCTATAGCAGCCAATCATATTCCTGTGGAATGTACTACATACATGATAACTAGAATCTGTTTGGTTGCTATAGGCAACATCTCCACTTTTTCAAACTCGCAGTTTAGTAAATATACCCCTAGGCGTGGAACTCTCCCCTTTTTTTAAATCGCATGGTGTTTTACTAAAAGAGGCAGTTGAGGGGGTGCTCTGCCAACTGAACATTACTTATTACTTAAAATCAGAGTTTGGAAAAAAAAAACCATACAAAGGCACTCTGGTCCACTAATTCATATTTCCTATCATTAAAAAAATAATTTTAAAAAGAAAAAAAATCTTTAGTAAATTTCAGGAAAATCTTGGCGAATATTAAAAAAGAGAATTATAGAAGTGAAACAAGGAAAATTATGTGCAAAATGAAAAACCATATCAAACCGCCAGGTGGGAACCGGACCACACATTAGACGGAAAAAAATTTGGTAGGGGATTCATTTTATAATTCTTATACCTTCAAGATATGACTCATTTTAAGGAAAGAATATATTTATTTCTAGCCTATCGTGTTTCCTTTATTACATCTCTTATATTTTGATGTTGTATTATTCCTCTTATATTTAGGTTAGTTAGTCCAAAAATTACAGAAATGTTTTCAGCTTTTAGATCATTAATAAATTGTATAATTGTACACAATCTATTTTACAAATGGTATCATTTTCAAATATTCAGTAGTTGGATATCTCTTGCTCCATTGAGGGTATCTGATATCACAAATAAGGACATCCGATATACTACTTTCATCGTAGTGGTTAATTTTCTAATCACAGATTTTAATTCTATCCAGACTACCTCATCAGCATTAAGGAAACTACACCATTAATATGGTTTTTATTTTTGTGTGTGTGTATATATATATATATATATATATATATTCATTTGTGATAGACAGGAAACATTTTCTTCTGCGTGTGTTACCTCCTATTATTACCTGTTGGTGTTACACTAGGCTGTATTAATGTATGATCATATTATATAGTTCGGTGATAATATATACTATTATTGAGTCCCATTATACAAAAGTGAATCTCATCTCTAAAAATATAACAATAAAAACTAACTGTATAGACAGCATAAAAAGACCTTCAGAAAGCGTTTAGGGTGGAGTCATCCGGATTACTCCATGTTTACAGTCCAGCGTCCAATTACTCCAAAGTTAAATTCTTCATTCTGTGAGTAAAGCAGAGAGCAGATCACATAGTGGTCACTCTGCAGGTGACACACATAATATTGGAGCACACATTATATACATTCCAGCTGTGAGAAGGATGCTTCAGCAGTGAAAAAAGCAGTAACATGAAAAGCACCCAGGTGACCCCACCCGTTACTGCCAGGGGCGTGAGAGGTGTCTTATTAACGCTGATTCACTTTGGTATGTATGCTACAAGTCTAGAATGTGGGTTATTGGAGCAGAAGTAACATTACTTATTGTAATGTGAGTAACGTCGCTATACCTTCAGGTTGTTGCAGCTTGCTCAGTATTGCTGCTGTTTTTGGAGTTACTTATACTGTGAATTATTATATTATAAACCATTATTTCCAAGGCTGGAAATATAACTGTTCATACGTCCAGTGGAACTCTGTTTATGCTTCAGAATCTTGTTGTAGTGTGTGGGTTTGTGTGTACCGCATGGGGCGTGTATAGGTAAGTGCCTATGATCACTCCTCATGATGGTGATGTATAAAAATGCTGGACTGCCCCGGCTGCCTAAAACTATAGCTGCAAGAGGAGATGTCTTTGAAAGAGGGTTGATTGTTGGGGTGCATTTGGAAGGAGCTTAACTCGTTGATGTTTCACAAGCAGCAGTGTCTAAGGTGATGTGAGCATGAAACTTCACCAGTAAAACAATATCTGCAAAGGACAGCAGTGGGGGAACACATACTCCGGGTTTGTGACATCTGGAGATGTAGTGCAAAACAGACTGAATGCCAGTGTAAACCTGCAGCACGTGCAGCCAGTTTCATCAAACTATGGTCCAACGAGAGCTCTACAGAGCAGGGTAGTTGAGTTTCAGGGCACCTGGCAGTGCACGTTTGGGAGTTCAGTGGTGTAAAGAGCACGGGTAACAGCCTGCGAGAGCACATGAGACTCCAACCTAAAGATCTCTACAGCCCTGACAGCCTGTTTCCAGCAGTGGAGGGTTCTGGTGATTGCATAATGTTGTGCGATCATTTTCCCGATATGGTTTAAGTGCAGTCATCCCTTAGAAGGAAAGGGAAATGCTAATCCCTTCTTAATGATACTGAGTAATGACATGAACCCATGTTGAAGCATTTCTTTCCTGATGGGGTGATAGGATGACAATGCCCCCATCCACTGAGCACGTGTGGTTTGATGAGCATGGCCGTGATGTTATCCAGATGTCATGGTCATCAGATCTGATCCAGCATTTATGGGATATTCTGGAACGATGCCAGATACAGCGTTTTCCAGAAACCAGGCGTCAGTTGAGTGAGTTTCTTGTGGAAGATGCTGCATTCCTCGGCACCATTTCAGACATCTGTAGACTCCATGTCGCGCATACAGGCCGTACGTGATGGCTCAGAGCCGCGTTAAGTGACGTTATATAGGTGTATGTGTAATATATATATTACACTGTATGTGGCGTTTGTATACTAATAAAATTATTAATATATTGGTGAAAGGCAGAGTGGGATCAGATGCTTCCCACCGTCCCTCTTTCTGGAATGATGTAAACGTCTTTATGGATAATTATCTTTCATCCAGTTGTAATTTATATATTTAGATGAGCTCCTAGGGGCGGTGAATGAGCCTTGTTGGTCTTCAGAATGAGTTTTACAGATTACATGTGGGCTGCTCACTATCCAGGTCCACGTTATATGGGAACATACACTCAGCAGTGTTATAAATCATTACAATGTATCAATGTGACACATGAAATACAGTCTCCATGTCCCCTCACTCTAATGACTTAGTTTTGTGCTTATTGTCACTTTGCATCATGGGGATTTGTATCCGATAGTTTGGTGATGTGAGTGTGTGCCAACTTTAGAGCGCTCGCCTCTGGGAGATCCGCAATTGTGTCATTGCGCTGCGGGGTGTGGCCGCAGATCAGTCACATGACGCCTCTCAAAGTTATCATTCAATATTTCTCCCATCACAGTTAAATTTATGTGACACATCCAGCCCAGTATTGTGACCAATAGACCTAGCCAGAAGCCCTGGTTGTGGTGGGCATCTTGCTCTGCAGCATGTTATAAGGGGTAGGTTTACTGACAAAAAGTTCTAAATAGGAAAAATGGAGGTGTCACCCATAGCAACCAATCAGATTCTACCTATCATTTATCTATAGCTCATTTTAGAAAATATCTAGAATGTGATTAGTTGCTATGGGCAACACCTCAGTAAATCTACCCATAAGTGTGTCTGGTCTCTGCACATTTAAGTATGGTTAGATACTCTCTGGTATAGAGTGTATCTAACAATAACAACTAAAAATAAATGTAATTGAAGTATTGAAAGATGGTGAAACTCATTTCAGACAAATGTTTATATCTCTGAGAATTGGGGACTGTTGGCAACTGTGATGATATGTGTGTGCATCCATGTCAGGTGTTGCTATTGGCGTGTATTATCTATCCCTGTGCTGTAATGTCACATTGTGCGTGTACATACTATAGTTTCTTATTGCATTTGATACATCACAATGAAAAACTCCAGTTGGTACAAGCCCGGCCGATAAATGCATGAGCTGAGAGTCTTGTGTGGATGGACTGTGTTAAGATGGGTCTGTCACCTGCACACAGTGGAGGCAGCCATTGTCTTATCATCATCATCATCATCATCATCATCATCATCATCATTTATTTATATAGCACCACTAATTCCACAGAACTCACTCACATCAGTCCCTGCCCCATTGGGGCTTACAGTCTAAATTCCCAAACACACACACAGACAGATGAAGACAGAGACAGACAGACAGACTATGGTCAATTTGATAGCAGCCAATTAACCTACCAATATGTTTTTGGAGTGTGGGAGGAGACCGGAGCACCCAGAGGAAACCAACGCAAACATACAAGCTCCACACAGATAAGGCCATGGTCGGGAATCGAACTCATGACCCCAGTGCTGTGAGACAGAAGTGCTAACCACTGAGCCACTGTGCTGCCCCAGGATCTTACGAGGATGCAGCCTTTGAATTCATTGTGCACAATGTGCCTCACGCCGTAGTGATGTAACTGGTTACTAGTGAATCAATAGCTCGAATATTGGTTCACAAGTGGCGGCCTTCGCTCTCTGTAGCTGATACCTTCCAACATGCACCTCCTGCAGATCAGGACAAGCTGCGGAGTGCGTGGGCGCTATGTAGGTAAATGTTCTGTACCTAATCCTGCTAAGGATAGACATTGTATACACTGTTATATCCTTTATTTAATGATTGTCTGTGAAACTAGTGGTGTTCTCCCCTTGTTTCTGAATGTGATTACTATAAACATCTCCGGAAACAATGAGGTTTTATCTACAAATCAAAACTAGTTATTAATATACCCTTAAATTTTACTCAGAGTGTGTGTGTGCGTATATGTGTGTATATTTGTGTATATATATACTTAGGTTGGCTTCCGGTAGCCTGCCAGGGGGAAGTGGACGTGATGGGGGCGCCCCCCCCCCCCCCTCCTGACGGAATGACGCAAACACGTCATTTGACAGCAGGGGGCGGGGCCAGACGCGGGAATCGCGGCGTTATGGACCTAATTCTGCCCACTTCACAAGGAAGTGGGCAGAATTCTCCAGATGCGGGAGATTGCCAGACTCTCGCGAAATGTGGGAGTCTCCCGGATATTCCGGGAGAGTTGACAAGTATGCTTTAGAATTTAGTTTGTATTTCGCTTGTAAATAAAATGTGTCTGTTACCTCAAACCCTGTAATTGATTGCTGGTAAAGTTTTGTTAGAGCAGAGTATTACCTCTCTGGCGATCTGGTCTCATATTACTGATAAGATCTGAAGTGCTTCAGGTATTGTGACAGAATCAGAATCCACTGTTGAGGTCATTCTGTTCTATGTTTCTCATCTGCAGATTTAAAGGGAACCTACTCCTGATAATAATTTTCTGACAGGAGCTCCCATGGATTTATTCCACAACAGTAAAAAGATTATCTTTCATGAAATTGATGGATTGTATACTGTATAATAAGCACCAAATTTTCCTCTTACCACTTTATAGGATAAAATTACTCTCCAGAATAATACACTGATTCTAAGATGGCTACATGGAGATCTGTCTATTTCACTGTTTAAAAAGAAAAAAAGATGAGTTTCTGTATGGTGAGAGCTGTGTGCTATAAAACTGAAATAGAGGGTGTGTTCATACTTGCCTGAATCAGACATCTGACATTTTTAGTTGCCAATCAGAGAGTTTTTGAAAAGGAGAAACTGATTTGTAGGAGGATGGCTAAACAAAATGACAGATGTGTGCTTAAAAGGTTCTTAACTTGTTATTTAAAGAAAAATAAATAAATTTATGCTGATTTAAATGAACAGTATGGTATTGTTTGTTATGATGGAGATATCTTATTCTGATATATGTACTAAATAACTGGCACCCCTGAAAATACATCAGTGAAAATGAATCCACAGCAGGGGGTGATTGTACATATTGTAGTTTTCTCAGGTGTAATATGGCATAGCACACACAGCAGGGATGCTGTCAGTTTCTTATATAGAGAATAGAGACTTGTACGTTTTTTGCTATTTGTGCTGTAAAGCCTGTATATCGGGACAGGGTTGTGTCATATCTATTCAATGTAACCGTCACACGTGTCAGGTTTGCAAAGTAATCCAGAATATACAATAGGTTACACTGCCCGGCCACGAGGACCATGTGTAGATATCCAAATTTATTTCATACAGATGAGAAAATTTTGCAGCTTTTAAATATGTAATAAACAAACTTGCCAACTCTCCTGGAATGACCGGGAGACTCCCGCATTTTGCGGGAGAGTGTGGCAATCTACCGCATCTGCCCACTTCCTAGTGAAGTGGGCAAAATTAGGTTCAAAACGCCGCAATTGCGTTTGGCCCTGCCCCCTGCTGTAAAATTATGCAGATTTTGGAGTCCTACCCCCTCCATCACACCCACCTTCCCCGGCAGGCTCCCGGAAGCCAACTTTAGAAAGTTGGCAAGTGTGGTAATAAATAAATTAATACATAGTAGAGTTCCTGGTTTGTTCATTCTGCTGAGGGGAAGTTTCTAAATAAAGTTTTGTGAGAACATCAGTCTCAGTTGAATTAACTTTTACTATTGACCAAGTTATACAAGTGGTGTCCATTTTCCTGTAGACCAAAATGCACTGAGACTGATGTAAATAACTCGCTCACTATGGTTTCTGCATTGGAGACAAATTGGATTGTGACAATTGAACACCAAGTGGTGAGTTAGACTGAGTAATGGGAAGTGCCGGTTTGTCATACCGTTGTATAGCAGCTCACTCCGACCACTTATTATATGCCTATATTCAGGATGGGTTAGGACCTACCCATGCACCAAAGTAGAAACTATTACAGTAAGTGCAAATAATAAATCACTTAGAATGTATATCTAGGTCGGGAATAATGTAAGGGATGCAGTACAGATATATATAGTAACTGTGTAGAATTTTCACAAGTGGAGACAATTAATAAAATACAGAGCCAAAAAATGTTCAGAAACTGAGTTACATGGTCTAATGTAGTGGTGGGCAACAGGCGGCCCTCCAAGCCTTCCCCCGAGGTCCCTCCAAGTCTTCCCCTGTGACCCCTCCGAGCCTTCCCCTGCGCATTCACCATCTTACTGAGTTGTGTTTGTTATAGCGTGTAACGCTTGTTTATAATTCCTGCTGATTATTACAGATAGGTGTCTCTTTCATTAAATAAATGTATTGTTTTAGCTACTGAGACTAAGTGTGCTGTGTGGCCCTTTTTGAAGGTTAGAGGGTCACCAATGTGGCCCCTGCAGTGTATCAGGTTGCCCATCGCTGGTTTAATGTATTACCTATATCTATAATAAGACAGACGGGGCTGAATCCCTAAAAAATATTCTGCAGCCGGTGAGATTACCGTCTTCTTCCAGTTTCATAGTTTCTATTGGCCTGCAGGGGTCTGAACGTCTTCTGGACGATTGTAAGGGGCTAATTACAATGTGTTAGGTCTTTTCACTCACAGATCCATGAGATTCACAATAGCGTCTTAATCATTTATATCTGTAACCAATATCCGGGATAGAACTGATGTTTGCGTATCCATTATCTGCAGTCGGAATGCTTCTGTTAATGACTTATAAACTGCAGCCTATTACTACTGATGATTGATAATTGTCTATAAACAGACATACAAAAAATACAATACACACAAAACAATTTTCAATAAATCTTTTTAAAATGCTGTTTTAAGTAAAGGTACACACATACAAAGCAAGACCAAAAGTGACACACAAATATACGTGACACTCCCTCACTTGTATAAAAATAGATAAATACTAAACACACAGACACACACACACAGTTCAGTATTAACCCTTTAAAAATGTTCACACCAGGGGGTAAATATATCAAGCTGTGATTTTTTCAGCGATTTAAAATCGCTGCCAATCGCGAGAGATAACCGGCGATTTTGAGTGCAAAATCTCCATATGTATTAACCTGCGATTTTGACTTTCCAAATTCCAATCTTTGGCGATTTCAAAACACCTATCTCTCCCATATTGTTATCAAACTTGCCCCAGTTTCAACAGAAACTGAAACTTGCCCGAGACTGAAGAGAAATAAAAGCATGTCGGTTTTTAGTCATTGTTAATATAACAGGAGGCACAATGGAAGTTTAAATTAACAAACTTTTTTTTGTTGTAGAGGGTCAAAAATGATTATGATTTTTCTTACAGGGGATAATTTATTTTAAGAATAAATTAGTGGCCCAAATGTAATTATAGATTAAATGTCAGTGTTTTTTTTAATTTTTATTACAGTGGCTTACTATTTCATCAGCAGTGGGACAATAATTATATTTTTATGATATGGCAACACGTAATATTTCCAGATGGGGACACCATTATAAGTACAGAGTTGATGGCTTTCCACTAGATTGTGAAACATGGCTGCAGAGAGTCATTCAGCCACAAGAGCAATGGTTGAGCACGGACGTTGGGCAATAGCGAGGACGGGCACTGATGTTGGGGCGATAGTGAGGTTGGGCAATAGGGAGGTTGGGCACTGATGTTGGCCGATAGTGAGGTTGCTACTGATGTTGGGCGATAGCGAGGACGGGCACGGATGTTGGGGCGATAAGGCCTGGCTCCCATCATCACCATTTATTTATATAGCGCCACTGATTCCGCAGCGCTGTACAGAGAACTCACATCAGTCCCTGCCCCATTGGAGCTTACAGTCTAAATTCCCTAACACACATACACACACACAGATACAGAGAGAGCGAGACACTAGGGTAAATTTTGATAGCAGCCAATTAACCTACCAGTATGTTTTTGGAGTGTGGGAGGAAACCGGAGCACCCGGAGGAAAAACACGCAAACATGGGGAGAACATACAAACTCCTCACAGATAAGGCCATGGTTAGGAATTGAACTCATGACCCCAGCGATGTGAGGCAGAAGTGTTAACCACTTAGCCACCGTGCTCCCAGCCCCGTTTACCAGTTCACCCCAAAGCTGTTCAGGGCTCTATGGAGGCCAGTTATCACTTTGAATAGAAAAAGCCACAGACTACTGAATTAAGTTACCAGTGACATAAAAAAGTAAAATTCAAAGGCACAAACATTGAATTACTAAGTAATGCCCAAATAGACATCAGATTAGAAGAATTGTGTCTAATATGACAGACTTGTGCTGCTAAGCAGTTTCCTCCTACTGCAAGAGGTCAGAGAGCTAGGAGGAAGCTGCCCGGGCATAATCCTGATTACTGTCACCTGAGGAAGGGGAGTGGATCCCCCCCCCCCCGATACGTTGTAAACCCACCTGTCGTGTGACTTGCAGCAGCCCCTCTGATACACAGGCTGTCTGAAGTTGTTGCCTAAACTGGAACAATTTGTATTTGTTTGCTGGTGCTGGAGGTACCAGAGACAGCACCACTTCTAGAGGAAGTATTCAGAGGAGTTAAACCCTATAAGGATGTACTGTATTTCATGAACCAACAGGCATTTGTTTTTCTTTTCTGTGCCAGAATGAATCTGATTAGACAATTAGTGTCTGATGAGCAGTATGTGGGCGGGTGTCATTATGTCACAGATCACTAAGGAACTTGTTATACAGCTCTGACATAATGCTGCTACACTGCAATTACACCTAGTTATATAGTGTTCATTGCATCTGAATCATTCATCAGAAAGAGTCCTCAATCTCTTTACATCACAGTTAGGCAACGTAAGGATCTCCAGGTGTTATGAGACAGGCTGGCACAGCCTGCTGAGACCTGTAGTTCCATAACACATGGCGAGTCACATAGATTGACATTTAACATCTGGGGAGCCATGACTGGTTCTTATAGTTCCACAATCTATGTAGAGCCAGGTTGACAGGCTTAAGCTCTTCCAACCAATCACAGTATCTGCTATACATCTCCATGGAACGCAGCGATTTAATTTGATGTAATCAACCAATTGTCTTTCTTGTCAATACAAGTTTTTACCTAAATTGCATCATTGGTTAGATACACTCTCTAGCAGTGTTTATCTAACACTATTCTCTCACGGGACAAGCAGACAATCCTGTCTACATGCTCACTATGATAGGGTGGGTTTATTATGCCCACCCTGCTTCACCAAGCTTTGGGTTCCTGCTGGTGTTAGTAAATATTCATCACTGACTGCTATTACAGTTATCACTTGGCCACGGCGACTCACCCACTGAGTGTTAACTGTTCACACCAACGTGATATTGCTGCCAACGTCCGGTCCTTTCAGCGGCACCTGGAATTACTCACACTTCTTGGGCACTGTGTAGCTGCTGCAGCACCTCTTTGCTGGTTGCTGTGGCTGAATCCTTCCTGATCGCTTACTGTGGGTAGCTGACAAAGGAACTGCACTCAGACACACTGCGGACATTCTTTGGTCACAGAAGATGACAGTACAGGAACATTTAGGACTCGTATTTATAAGCTCTTATAAAAGCTATTCCTTCTAGTGTGTACCACAAGATTGTAGTGATGTACAAGAGCCACTAGCCCTCCTAATATATGATGTTTCACACAGATCGTATAGTGGGTAGAAGATCACCCACTCCACATAACCATTCTAAGTTGAGCCCCTTTAGCTGTCTCCAGGTTTCAGCTTGGACATTTACCCTTAACTACAGGGTCCCTGCACACACTCAGTCGGGAACCAGGGGGGCCCAGCCCACCTTGGCATTGTTGCTGCTTCATCTGGACTTGGAGACCTAAGGGGAAATATATCAAGCTGAGAGTTTTCCATTTATTATACACACAGTATATATTGCAATTTATACACGTACATAAAATGACTAGTAAAAGTAGTCTGCTCTGTAAAGAACGTACGTTACCCCCCACAGCGATGACTTAGGACACATTTTACTGAAAGTAATAACAAAGGATGAGGGATTCAGTTTAGAAACTGGAGATCTACATGACATCCCACAACACCAGTCTGACCTGTCTCATTCTCACTTCCGGGGATGTCAGATTAGGCAGCAGCAGTCTGTTACTGCAGTGGGATATCTCAGGGGTGTTAAGGGCACCTGATTAGATACAGACAAATCTACCTAATCTATCTAATTGCCTAAAAACAAACCCAATAGGGACTCTTAACAGGTTTTTTTTTTCTCAATTAATAGGTTTTTCAGGATTTTATTAGATTACTTGTCAACACACCCCAAACTATGTAAAAAAAATAAAGCATGTAAAGTACCCCCCAAAATGCTAATGGGGTCCAGTTAAATCTTCTAAGAACAAAATATTCAAACATACATTATGTACATCTCCTCTGAATAACACTTGCTGCTCACTACACCTAAAATGCAAGATCACACGCATGCACAGGAAACGTCACGTTCTCTACGTATATAAATCTTGCTGTTTGTATTTGCATTATTGTTCATTATGGGTGGCACCGTGGTTAGCATTGCTACCTCACAGTGCTAGGATCATGGAATCGATTCCGACCCGGGCGCTATCTGTGTGTGGTTTGCATGTTCTCCCCGTGTTTGTGTGGGTTTCCTCTGGGTCTACGGATTTCCTCGACCACTCCAAACATACAGGTTGATTGTCACTATATAAACAATCAATAATAAATATTGGAGCCTCTAATGACGGCAAGAGTAATGTCACATCGAATATCTTCAGTTGTCATAGTAACTTTTACACCCAATGTTTCTAAAATATATGAGAAGCTCACGTAACATTATTCTAGGTATAGTAACCCTTTATATATTAACCACAATGGTGTGTGCGTCAATGTACTTCGTAAACTCTCTTGTAAAGTTTTGCAGCCCTCAAACTTCGCCTGTTGATGGTTACATCTGCACCTTTATTATGTGACAGAAGAGCAGCTTCCAAGGAAATAATACCTGTCCTACATTCCCCAGTCAATAGGCTGCAGTTACATCCTGCGCTCTGATTGTTTCCACAGTAGCGGAAATCACTTTCTGCCCTGCAGATAGAAATTGCAGCGTAGCGAGAGAACTATTCTGCACGTCACTCAAGAGGGTAATCAAACTGTCCAACTCTGGGTCACTTCAACCACACTTAACGAGAGAGCTCCCAGGTTCTGCATTAGAGATTCGTCTGTCGGTGAAGTTGTCGCCTTTTTATCTTTACTTCTGGAGTTTAGAAACTGGAGATTTTGTTCTGGGGATGATCAGCTTTTGTAACCCTTTCAGTGCCCAAGAGATTTTTGTCTCTGTATAAAGCTGGGTATACACCTCTGCAATTATTTGTGCAGATCACACGATTCACGACCCTTTGGTCAGATATTACAAGAATGTGTATACTCCCACCATCATATGTTATCATACCAAAGCACATCGTATTGCTTGATGTGGTTTTCTAAAAATCAAGATCCACGATGGAACGATGCTGGAAAATGTGGTAGTGTGTATGCACTCCCCACCAGCAGTGTAGGCAGATATCTGTAGAGTTTACAGTCACGATAGATGGTTATGAGAGATGAAGATCACAGATCTATAGGTGTGTACACATGAATCTACATACTCATTGAGACTTTCAATCCACGGACAAACGCAGGAATTGTAGAGTGGGGTTTCCACACCACGCCGCCAGCGGGCGTGACCAGCATGCATGGGGGTGTGGCTATAATTTTAGACAATGCTTGGCTGCTCTCCAACTCTTCCTATCCCCATAATATACATGGGCAATGCTGTGTGCACTACTGTTAGGTGCATGCAGCTCTCCCTTTTCAAGCAGAGCTGTGTGAAGCGGGAGCAGGGTCCAGCCACCTCAATTATACAGTGCCCAGGCTTGGAGGGGGGTTTCCAGGCACTAGGACCCCCCCCCCCCCCCTCGATTTGCCTATGCAATCATTGGTGAAATTGTTAAAGACATATCTGAAGTATTATTGCATAGGTGTGGATTGTCTTCTCCAAGGATAGTGTTAATGCAAGTCACGAGTTGTGTGTTTTGGACACATAACGGATACAGGCCAATTATCAATGGTTTTACGTTATAATTCTTTCACTCAAACTGCAGACACCAAAAACATTGGACAAAATTGTATGAAACCTGATTATTCAAATTTATTAACATCGAGATTTTTTTTTCCGGCAAAGATGCTGTATTAGTAGACTTTGAGTTTGTATCGGTTTTTTTTTTTAATATAGTTTTTTTTCTCATTTTTATTAACAAATAGAAAACATACTGTATACAACGGAGCAAACTCCTAACAGCACTAATGTATACACAAGGTAAAAATGATCTCCTTATCCAACATTAGAGAGCCAGCGTTCATATTGGTTCCAAGTGAATACATTGTGTAATACAATTTAATTAGTTGTCCACCACCTTATTTCTTAGATCAGTACCCATGGAATAGGACACCAGTCCTCAGCAAGTTGTATTAATACAGAGTACCATTAATAAGTACACTTCTTTCCTGCCATATTTAGTAGAAGGTCCCAAAAGCTGCACATTATAACGAATGTTACTTTCTAGACAGAAGGAATTATGTGGCACCTTTAAAGATTTTTTTCACTCTTGAGATTCGCCCTAAACTAATATAACTTGGAAAAAAAAAGAAAAGAAAATATATCCTTCAACTCTTCATCCTACAACTTTGAGCAAATATATACTTCTCTTGTTCAACAACCTAGGCGCCCCTAAATCCCTAACCTCCTGTGTCTCTCACACCAGGCGAGTGGCGCCAGGCTGCTAAAGAAAAAATAAAAAAATTAAAGAGTATATAACGTAAAAAATATAAAGAACTGGGCAATGTTGTTTTATCTTGGTCCCTCTTGTCCAACCCTTGTGCTAAAGTCAGTGATTATACACCACAAATCCATTGGCTCCAGCGCGAGTACGCTTCCGGTGAGATGATAGATACATCAAGTACAAAGGTCCTCAGGCCAGTCATCGTAAGTGGTTTCTTTATTTGGGATAATCCGCGGAATTCTTCAGAGTATCCTTGTGCCATTGGCTTCTCTGTGTGATAAACGGACTCTTCCTAGGCTTTTAGGAACGGCCACCTTGCGGAGAGCCCAGAACACAGGTTCTTGCAGTGGGAATCATGATCTTTCTATTGCAGTTAATTTACTTAGCGCCTTAATTATTTAAATGAACAATAAAAATTAACGATAAACCGAAAATGGCTTCCCTATGAGGAACACCGGACTTAAAAAAATAAAATAACTCTAAAAAAGTGATTAAAAATAATAGAAAAAAAAAAAAAAGTACGAAATTCCATGTTTCATTCCTGTGTGCCATAGATGGGGGCCAGAAAAGCAGGACCTGAATGAAAGTGAAGAAGGAATGAATTGTGCTGAAATCCCAAGCAAGTCTTGCAAAGCTTTATCTCATGTTTCTCGATGAGGTGGGAACAGCGCCTGGAGGAGAAGAGTTTGGCACAGGTTGACTTGTGTGATGCCATAGTCCCCGGACGCTTCAATCCCAGCTCGGCCAGCGGGATAAGCGGTAGTTATGTTGCATAGTGGTCAAAGCTGCCTAGGTACTCCAATGCGGCTCTGTAGCACAGCTGATACTGGTCCTGTGGAACAAGAAGGAAGAGTCAGGGGAACAGCTGGAGTGTAAAGGCACTTATACAATATAGGATCTTAAATTGCCCATTTTACTAACTACTTTGGTCAAACGAGTCAGGTTCCAGTTGCTTCCATGTGTTTTTAAGACCGGAGAAACCACTGATCTTGCCTGGTGTAGCTGCCTATCTGCAGCAAAACTCCTCCCTGCAAAATTTGCATTAAACCATAGCAGCCAATCAGATGCTTGCTTTCATTGTCTAACTTGCATTAGATGGATAAAAGCTAATTGTTGATTGGTTGCTGTGGCTGAGATTATGTTTTGCACCTGAAAGCAATGTTGGTGAGTCCTGGACTCAATAAAACCAATACAAGAATGTTTGGACCTTATATGAAGAGAAGGTTCTGTCAAAGTGGGTCTCACATTCAGTAGAGTTATTCCTGGTTTGTAGATGGATGCTCTGGAGAAGAACTATGTGAAGAACTATAGGTCGGTATGTCGTACACCTATTTGTGCTAACTCAGATCACATAAGAAGCAGCACGTTCCTCACCTCTGTCTGTACCATGGCTGGTCGTTGTGTCCTCAGAGTCTTCACTGTCTGGAACATGTCCACCACCCCTTCATACCTCATCCGCTCCAGCACGATACTGAGTGTGATAAAGACTCCAGTGCGCCCCACGCCAGCACTAAAATATACACAGCAGGTTACAGACCCCATAAGACGTAACATTATCTATTTATGAGGTTATCTCTCTAACTCGTCACAATCTGACTCCTTGTCCAAACAAACTCTGCTGCGGAATCGATCGGATCCCAGACACACCCAGCAGAAAAGTATCCTTATCCCGGGGTCTACTTCCAAACAAAAGGCCCCTGGGCCAAATATGACATTCCTCTTTCTGCAAAACTATTGTGTACTGAAAACCAATTAACTAATTGTTAAATATTAATATTTTATACAAATGCCTCAAAAAAACATTATGATTAACTAAAACAGACACCCAGATTCCATCCGGGAACTGGGCTGAAAATGGTTAAGAAGATCTGGCATCCAATCTGACACCAGAGCCAACCAGGACTAGTGACGACAATTGGACTACAAAGCTGCTACAGCAACCGGAATTTGTTTCTGTCACAAATATAATACATTATATTGAGAGCAATTTATTGGGGTCCCAGACAAAATAGAGTAAACACTTCAGGGATCTGCCATGTTATACAGTAAGCCTGTTTATGGCTTTCAGACCTATGAACGGGTATAAAAACGCAGGAACTGCATTTAAAGTTGTGCTGTTTTTTCAGTTAGCTTTTCTAAATAACAAATTCAAACACATTTTGGTGTTGCCAGTGATGTCCAAGAAAACACGTAGACTCTGTTTTAGGAGATATTGTTGTGTCAAAATTTCCTGACAGTGAATTTGCTTACGTACGGGGACTCGATGACTGGAACTAGATGCTGAGAAACGGCATTGGGGGTGTTGTCCTTCGAGCATCATTTGTCATTGTGACTCATTTAGAGTACTGATAATAAAGCTGTGATATTAGGTGTCCCTGTCATTAAGGAAGGTTTGTGTAAAGTCTCCTCCATTGCAGCCGTGCTATTCCTGCCTCTCCTTCACATTACATTAGATTATTGTGCCCACACAACATGTGGTCTTCTCACCTGCAGTGAACCGTTATAGGTCCGTCCTGCCCAAACTGCTCCTTTGTTTTGTGCACCTGTCCAATGAAATCAATGAAGCCCTCTCCTGTTTTTGGCACTCCTTGCTCAGGCCAGTCCGTGAATTGGAACTGTCTGATTGTCCGAGACTGTCCGTCCTGTGGAGCAGAGAATCATTCAGAATCCTGGACGCACCCAAGGTAGGAAACGGACAGACGAATTAAGTCACAAACCAAATGGAGAAGAGAGGGAAAAACCAGCGAGACTGGAGAGAAATGTATTTTGGCTCAAACTCACCCGTGCATCGGTCACTTTGAACTCACGTAGGATGTACTGAGGCATGTTATACTCAGCCATGGGGTCCACCACAAAATACTGGTACCGCGCTGAGCGTTCTGCAGGCCAATATTGATGACATTTCTCCTGTAAGGGTAAAATAACAAGATTATTGGTGCAGAACATTAGAGCTGTCTCACCTGCATTAAAGCAAGAGAAACATTCCTTACTTATCACAACACTTTATGAACAACTAAATAATTATGATTCTTGTGGACAGATAAGGAAACAACTCTATTTTACAAGGATTTAGAAATACCAGTGTCATCTTGTGGCTAATGCAGGCCATCACCTTTATTCTGTAACAGACCTGGCCAACTTGCGGCTCTCCGGCTGGTGTGAAACTACAAGCCCCAGCATGCTCTGCCAGACGGTAGCTGGCAGGACATGCTGGGATTTGTAGTTTTACAAAACTGGAGAGTTCCCTGTTGGCCAGTCCTGATCTATAACAAAAAACTCATGGTGGTTTAACTCTACAATTCCCATAGTTTGTCCTTACCCGGCCCATCTCTCGCAGTTTCGTCAGCATCACCACAATGGTAGAATTATGCTCCCACAACATGCGCCAAAAGTCCTCAGTGGTTTCTGCCAGGGGTCCCTGAGTAGCGATGTACCCTTTCTGCTGCCTGGAAAACATTGGCCAAGAACAACATATGAGGACGAGGGGAACCATACGTCCACC
Organism: Mixophyes fleayi; assembly: GCF_038048845.1. Lineage (NCBI taxonomy): Eukaryota > Metazoa > Chordata > Amphibia > Anura > Limnodynastidae > Mixophyes > Mixophyes fleayi. Next base: position 3,887,166 of record NC_134409.1, read on the forward strand.
AGACTGCTCCGGAATCATGTAGAATTGCCATTATATGAGCCTGTGCAACTGCGTATTCGCCCTCCTGTCTTCTACTCCTAAATATTCCGTCGCTCGGGACATAGTAAGTTACCTGTAGCCATCGATGAAGCTGGCGTTGATGTAGTCTGACCCCTCAACACCGCGGATAGGCTGAAGACACACGCGGCTCAGCTCGTACGGCATTATGTTTACCAGCCGGTTCTTGAACTTGTTGCATGGTAGGTTGGCACTGATAAATCGTGAGGTGTGAGCTTTAGAGTTGGCCAAAAGCTAAATTAGGGGGGAAAAAATTAATTTGCAATTTATCTGGAATTAAGACACTGAGGGGTAAATATCAAACCTTCTAAAGAGGAAAAGTGGAAGTGTTGTCAATAGCGGCCAATCAGATTCTAGCTATTGTTTATCTAGTACATTCTAGAGAATAAAAGCTAGAATCTGATTGGTTGCTGTTGGCCACACCTCCACTTTTCCTTTTTTACAGTGCTTGATACATTTGCCTCTTAAAGACAAGAAGGGGTTATTACACCATATATTCACATTACACGCTGGCCAGCAACCCCTTAGCCTCTGAATAAACGGGTGTCTGCCACAGGTCACACAAATATCAAATAAGGAAAAACCCCCACAAGTCCCTAATTCTGTCACAGGACCTGTGCTGTCCTTTGTAGGTCTTTCTGTGAGTTATTATATGGCAATACTACAGCCTGTTACTCCTTCACTTCATAACAACTGCAGTGAGGTCACTGGCCACCTCCTCGCATGTACAGAGTATTCATGTTACCTAGGAGACTGCAAACCATTCACTAAGGCTCAGGATTCTGCACTGGCCAAGTGTGAGCGCCTACCTTGAACTCTAGCTCCATGGAGGTGACACTCTCTCCCGGAGGGACCTGAGACAGTTTCTGGATATGTGCGTACAGGCTGCGTGCTGGCACTTCTGTGTTACCACACAGCACCGCTTCTAGCAACGCCTCATGGATGAAGATGTACTGGTCCTCTGTCTGCACCATGTAATTCCTCTGTGAGCGCATGCAGGTCACGTGACCATAGATGTCCACAGTTTTCTCCAGCTTTATTCTCTCCAGCATGGCGTCAATCACTACAAAGCATCCCGTCCGGCCCACACCGGCGCTGCCGAGAGAGGGAGACACCATCAAGACAGGCACACAGCGCTGACAATTGTAAATGCGGCAACGCATTGAAATTATAATGTTGGAGGCTGCTAAATATAGATCATAAATAAAAATGCTGTATTGGAAACTCATTTAATAAACTAAGCTCTATGTACCAGATACAGCAATATATCCAGCTCCTGTTCTATGGCTGATGTCAGGCTCCTACAATTCTATAAACTATGTTTCACTGGACAAGACAGGAGCTCTATTTACAGAGTGGAATGAAAGATGAATGAATTTCCTGCCTCACTGTCTTCTCCCGGTTATATGAATGGACAGTGAATGAAATCCTCTTACCTGCAGTGTACAACCATAGGCCCGGCATCAGAAGAGTTACAGGCCTTCACTCTGCGCAGGAAGGCCAGGATAGGTGTGGGGTACTCTGGAACCCCATGGTCCGGCCAAGCCATAAATTGGAACTGACGGATTTCTCGTTTTTCACTGGAACCATTCTGTAGGAAAAGAAGAACGTTGCAGGTATTTGTTTTTTTAATAACTTTATTTATAAAGTACCAGCACAGAATGTATACATACAGTGTACAAAAACAAAGTAGGCCAAAATAGTTAACATTATATACATCTGGAGGGGGCTGTGTGGCAGCCTCAGCCTTAACACAGAAGACGTAGAAAAAAAACAAAGGAAGAAAAGGAGGCAAGTAAAGTACATGTCCAGTTAGGAGGTCTGAACAATACCAACATACTAATACCAAACTATTGAATGATAAATCAGAGTGTAAAGGTATATTTTCTGTATTGTAATGAGGAAGGGAAGGGGTGACTGAGACAGATCATTGCAGATTTTGGACACAGATGAACATAAAAGCATCTTTATGTGGCCCTATGCATCATCACCATTTATTTATATAGCTCCACTGATTCCGCAGCGCTGTACAGAGAACTCACTTCAGTCCCTGCCCCATTGGGGCTTACAGTCTACATTCCCTAATATACACACAGACAGACTACGGTCAATTTGTTAGCAGCCAATTAACCTACTAGTATGTTTTTGCAGTTTGGGAGGAAACCGGAGCACCTGGAGGAAACCCACGCAAACACAGGGAGAACATACAAACTCCTCACAGATAAGGCCATGGTCGGGAATTGAACTCATGACCCCAGAGCTGTAAGGCAGAAGTGCTAACCACTATGCCACTTTGCATGTTCCTGGTTTGCCTACAGACTATATACAGCTCTGATTACTCTGAACTTCTAAGATATAAAGATATATTTAAACATTAGTGGTTTGCAAAGTAAGGAGTACATCAGCGCTAGGGGCAGACTAATACATCAAATCACTTTGTGTCCCCGTGTCCCAATCACCAACATAGATAAGAAATTTTACAGGGTAGGGAAATTGCAAAAAAATCTGTGTACAACATTACATACAACTGTACGTTCTATGAAAGAATCAATGAATGATAAACTACGAGATAATATTCTCTGTTATTTGCATGTTAAAAGACGGTAACTGAAGTGTCCACCAGTAAACTTAGAAATAAGGAAAACTTCCTATCCCCAAAATCTAAATATACCTATAAGTTATAATTGGCTCCTGTAAAAAAGGTAAATTGTATTGTAGGTTTAATGGTCCTTTAAACCTCTTTAACAATTGTTGATTGGTTCTGTAGTGCCAAACGGTTAAAGTAAAATACAACAATGACATTACAGAGCTGCTGCGAGAGACCTGCCGTGCGCTAGCAGATATCATTATCCTGCAATAGGTATCCAAAATCAAGTCTTACTCTACATCACTAGCTGCATTTATTGTTTCTCTCATTAAGCTCAGTGCACCGTAAAATTATATTATAATTGAAAATTAAATTAAAACATTACACTCTTAATTTGCTTGTCTACCTTCTACTGCAACGCGCTATCTTATCTCCTCTCTGTGCTGGGTGTCAGAGGAAGGGCAGATGCAATCTATGTCCCTGGGGTCCGCCATGCGGTACGAAGACAATAAAGAGGCAAATAATGCTGATATCTCACCTTGTAGAGGGCAAATGTCCTCACTGTGTACGTAGCAAGTTCTACTGTGTCTAGTAAGGTGACCTGGATCATTCCGTACGTCTCGGAGCCGCGGCTCGGCCAGTACTGGTCACACTTCACCTGTGGATCAGACACAGTCACCATGATATACAAATTTGTGCTGGATGACAATGTCTACTGGAAAGTAACACAATGAGTTGTGGCACTACTTTAACGCCACAACACCCTGTAAAGATCAGATCAGATCCGGGTTGTCTTATATGTAGATCCCACTCTGTATTCCCCATATCCGGTGTCTCACCCTAGATTTCTCCTCTAGACGGGTCATCATCACAATGGTGGTCGTCCTCTGCTCCCACACCATGCGCCAGAAGTCGCTGAGTGTCTCTGGCAGTGGGCCTTGTGTGGCGATGTAAGCGTTCTGTTTCCTGTACCCGTCTATGTAGTTGGCATTGAGGTAATCGCTGCCAGGGACACCTGAGGGTGGAGAAAACGATGTGAAACGCGCGAGGGAAAAAGTTTAAGTGACGTATTCTATCAAAGCTGAGGAATTTGTAAAAATATAATTGATGAAATTACACAATTACAATACACACTTTGCACCATATTCTTGTAAGAAGTCTTTACTTGGGATGTTAAAAAGTTTAATTGGTGTATATACAAAAACTTCTAAAAAGCAAAAGTGGAGGTGTTGACCATGTTAAGGCAAAATTTCTATTCCTCCTCTAGCCCTCTAGAATAGGATCTGGCATGCACGTCTCTTACCGTCCACTGTTGTAAGGATGACGCGGGAATGGTCATATGCAATAACATTTGCATAGCGGTTCTTTGGTTTGTTTACTTCCAGGTTTGAATTCTCCCATGTGAACTGCTGACCTGGGTCAATGGACTGAAACACATAAGGAAAGTCCCAGTTAAATGTCATTCACATAAGACAGACAATAAGCCACATGATGGATTGCACAAGCGTCTCACCTCATATTCCTGGGAGAACTTGAGACCATCGTTGGCCTTCAGACGGTCAATGTTGTCCGCAAGGTCGGAGATCGGGATGGGAGGATGGTCCCTCATACCTGAGACGAGAGTACAAAAACATGAATAATTCTGCATTCCCACAAACCGTCCTGAGTCCGACAGTGAAGATGGATAGTGCAGCGAGACGGATGGACACACAGCATGCTGCAGCACTCCGGGGGGAAGCAGCTAGATGTGCCTGAATGTGGCGGCCACACATGCTCTGCATTAGAAGATGCAGCCCCTTTGGGTGCAGACCCTGATGCTGGAGGTAGATGGAGTGAGGCAGACTGAATCTGGTAATGAATCCAGGAGAGAACTCTGGATAGGAAGACTACGGATAATAAAACAGGGAGGGGAAGCAGAAGGATATATAATAATTCAGAGAATTTAATGGAATGGTGGAAACAGGCAGAGGAGTCTTAAAGGGGTCAAAACCATAAAAACGTAACTTTAGAAGAAGTTAAGTTAGGTTTTGTGGAAGGGAAATAATAGGAGAAGAAAGAGGACTTCTCTCAATCACTCTGAATGTTTGAACCATCAAGTAATTGGGTCATGAAGAAGAAAGGGACAAAGGAACAGGGATTAAATGTAACAAACTTTAAATAAATGTAGAAACCTGCCTGTGAGGGCGTGATCTGTGTTTCAGCCACAGAAAGTATTCATATAATACGTGACCTGCTCTACAACCTGTCCTGAACCTCTCTGATGTCTACACTACGTCTTCCCCCAATGAATGATCACCAAAGAGACACTGAGAGGAGAACAAATATGGAGCCCAGCTAAGGAGGTGGAAGGTGACATGGGGTGAAGAGAATGGTAGAGGAAGCGGGTGCCAGTAATGGGTAAGGTATGAGGGGGGGTGGTAACTTCTCTAGATGGTTACAGTAAGTTTTCAAACTAACTTGAGATATTCGGATAACTGGGGACACTGGAACCTGCAGGGAAAACAAAAGCAGCAAAGAACAGAATGCGATTAGAGGGAGGGGTGAGATGGATCCAAGGGTCTGTCTGATGGTGGTTCTAATAATATATATTGTAGATGGACCTAGTCGTCTGGGATATACCCCACTTTCTCCCACTAAAGGGCTTTTGGCACTAGGCAGGCTCCTCTTATCACCTCTGTTAGTCTCCCAGTTTGTTCTGTTCCGAGTCCGTGGAACAGTCCCATAGGAAATGTTTTCATTAGTTACAGAAACGTTCATTGTTACAAAACTTTCATACATACAGACATCATTGACCACAACTTTCACTCTGTGATCACTATAACGTACTCCTATCTGCTGCCAATATGCGACGAGTCCCAGGGAGGTACATGGGGCTATTGATATGGAAGTCTTATTTAATAACACGATTTATGAATAGCGCCAAAAGTCAAGTAGTGCAAGCCAAACACATGGGTGGCCAAATTCATCAGATCCAGCCCCTTGGAGACGGATCGCATTAGGGCCTGTGGTTGGCCGATGGAAGCAGTGGTTTCCGATGATCACATTTTGGTCATGCAACCTAATCGTTCTCAATCTGATCGTTCTCAGGTCTTGTGATCACTTTGAGGCCACATGTGGATATTGGGTGAATGTGCCAATATCTGTGCGTGCTTATAGGGTAGGGTTAATTACAGTGTAATCCCTAGGAATCAGATGTCATTTGTAATCAGCCTAGTACTCGTTACATTGTATAGGACAAGTGTGAGCCACTATGTGTTCGCCAAGAGTAGTTTTGGCCTCATATTATGCATCTCATCCGAGTCTTAGAATACCGGCTGGTCTAGATCAGGGTCTAGATCCTCTCTACACCTGTCATGAACCCAGGCAGTAACTGGCAAAGACATTCATCAGAAGAAAGAAAGGGAACATAGGAAGGAAAACACTCCTAGAGCCTGTGTCTCTGAAAGCTGCTGTCCTACACTACAACACTGAAAGGAAGAAAGGAACAGACATTGGGGGCCTTGTAATTACCTAACCCGCTCCCTGTCCTACACAGAGCCCTTAACACAGGCAATGGTGATAGTAACATAGAGGATCAGAGGGGTTATAGAGCAGAGATGATGCCACATACCTGGAGTTTGATAGTTCAGACGCCTCAACTCCACTGGATCAGAGGAATGTCCCAGGAGAGACTCTTTGACTTCCGGAGTCTGGTTCTCTTTACTAGAGGGGGAGTTGGTTCTTTTTCTGCAAATAAACAAAACAAAACAAACCCCTTGGTTTTAAAAGGAAATTGGAAAAGGAAAGGATGGGTACAGTTTGTAAAAGTCACATACAATGATAGAAGTTATATAAAAATGTTGTGAATACCGAAGGCGATCTAGGGCGAGGTCTCAATATATAAACTAGGAAACCATGACCTGTCCTATTTAGGCTTCAAATCATTTTCATTCTGTTCTTATATTTATGAAAATGTATAAAACCAAAGACTATGGTTGCCTTTATAAGTTGGAGGATTTGTTATCAGTGTACCAGCCATTTCCTGTTTAGATACTTAAAACATGCAAATCATAAATATTACTAGTAATTACACATTAACTCACATTACATTATGTGCAGAATTTGCATTGAACCACAGCAACCAATAAGACATTTGCTTTCATAGTTTTAACTTGTACTAGACTGACACTAATTGCTGATTGGTTACAGTGGCTCAATGCACATTTTCCACCTAAATACAATGTTTATAAATGATCCCTGTAGAAGGGAATCTGCATTGTTCTGTATTTAGCACTACGAGGGACCGATCCATAGACCACACGAGACACAGAGCGGCGCAGGTCTATATTTATTCTATAGGATATTCTTTAAATGGTCCTTTAAATTCTTTTGCCAGCTTTAAAAGATCATTAAAACTAAATACACTTTAAATCTGTTTCCCATATGCTGCTCATACTATTTATTAATACTTAAAGGACCACTAAACCTTAAATAAAGGTGGATTCATGCAAATAGCTGCGTGTAACATTGACCAATATCTATGTGTATTTTTCTGGACTTATAACGATTGAGATGTTGTTTCATTGGTTACAGAGTGTTTTCTGTCTGTTTAAACAATGTCTCTTAGTGCACAGAGTGGGGGCAGTTATTCTGTAGGCTGAACCAAGATTCAGCAGAATTCAGTTTACAAGGAACTAGCGGCATCACTGAAGCAATCTAAGAACTAGGATATAGTTACATGAGGCACTTTGTGGGAGATGGGCTGAGCAGATCGCGGGTGTTTGTGGTTTATTCTTGCATGACGTTTCTACCGTGCACATTTTTTAACTGTAATCATCATCATCATTTATTTATATAGTGCCAACATATTCCGTAGCGCTATAATCCCCCAAATGTAGATGTAGATTGCACTAATGTAGGTGTTTCACCTAGGTGTATAAATGCGCACGTTCGTCCAATTTAAAAGGCTGTGCGGTTCTGTAAGTGAATCTTACTGACTATCCACTTGCTCTAGGTTTAGCGGCCCTTTATGAATAACAATAGGGATGACTTTTAACCTATAGTAAATGCTTGTAGATTAGGGAACCCTAGGCTTGCAGCTATTGTGGAACTACAAGTTCCAGCATGCTTTGCAGGCAAATCGTTTCACGACAGCTCTCTGCTGTACACAAAACATAAAAGCAGACTTTCAACACTTTAAACAAAATCCCATTACAGCAGCTATACAAATAGTAAGTTGATTGATCCTGGTTACTGTACGGAGAATACGAAGGATATAAGAGCTTCCTACCTCTCCTGCTTACTGTGTCCGGGACAGGCAGCAAAGAGAAGAACCAAAGAAGTTAATTGAGGCAGGAAGAAAAGCAGAGGGACAAGACAGAGTTGGGTGCAGGCCATAGGAAGTGTCTCCAGCCCACGGAGCTTACAGTCATGTGGTCAGTGTCACCATGTGGGGAACACCACTGACGGTTGGCAGGAGTGACTGACAAGAACACGTACCTTTTGAACAGCAGGATAGCGATAACGATGATGATAATGAGGATTACAGCCAGGACAGGACCCATCACCCATAACATTTCCGGTTCCTCCTGCTGCCTGGACGATGATACCTCCACCACAATTTCATCGGAATATGGGCTGGCCGCGTACTTCTTCTGCAATACCAATCGGGGGAACCATCAGCACAACAGATGGAGGCACTCCATATGTAATATTATTATTATTGTTTATTTGTTAGGCGCCACAAGATTTCCGCAGCGCCGTACACAGTACAAACAGCAGACTATAAAGGGTGACATAGTACAGAACAATAAACAAAAAGTACCAATACGTCAGACACTCCAGACAGGCTGATGCAGTAAAGACAGAGCAGAAGAACAGGTGTGGAGACCAGAGGGAAGAGGGCCCTGCTCATACGAGCTTATATCCTAATATGCTACAAATATAGCATCATACGATCTGACAAAGAGATTGTCCTAAGACATGTGTCCCCTCTTCAGCTCATCCTTATCTATATTAATAATTTACTTTACAGTGACATTGACAACCCAAAAGTTTTATCCAATGCTGGTCGGACACAACGCAATGTGATCAGATTGGTCATTGTAATTGGATTGATGAACAATCTGGATATATGTGTAGTGGGACATATGTCACAATCCAACTGGAATGGCGGAAATCCAGTAGGATTGAAAAGCAATGGAAATTGGCTACACACACTAACATACCCTTATAATCAACTTGGACTTATATAGCATCAGTATATTCTATAGTGCTTTACAAAGGGGAATAAAAGAAGACTGAAGATCAACAAACAGGCGAGGTGGTAAGAGAGTGCTGCTCTCTGGTTTACAACCTATAGTAAAATAGAAGTTTGATACATGAGGGTATGTCCCACATTTTGCATATTGGTCCAGACAGATTACAATGGGAAGTAATGCTTAGTGGGACTATATGATCCAGTCACAGCAATGTTGGTTTAGGGGTCAGAGGGTTGTTTGAGTATAGAGAGAGACTACATGTAAATTTTGTGTGAACTGTGGAGAAGGTTTGTTAATGGGTAGAATACTTTAGGGAGAGTAAGATGATGCTTCAGGAACTTGATAAGCTGCCTAAAGAATTTTCAGGGAGTGCTTGATGATTTGGAGGCTACGGGAAAGTCTTACTGTGCGAGGGAGAGAATTCCACAGCGTGGGTGCAGTCTGAAAAAAGTCCTGTAACCGGGAATGGGAGGATGTGATGAGAGTTGATGAAAGACGCAGATCTTGTACAGAACGGAGGTGCCGAGTTGGGAGATATTATGAGACAATTGAGTGCATGAATAACAGTGTTTGCAGCGTCTTGTTTGAAACGTGTGTATTCTGGAAATGTTTCTTAGATGTATGTAACAGGATTAGGATATAGATTGGATGTGGGGAACAAAGGATAGTTCTGAGGCAAGGACTACACCCAGGCAGCGAACTTAAGAGAGAGCAGCTTTGTCAATATTTTTGATCCATACTGAGACATTTGTAAGGAATTGCTGGGGTGCATCGGGCGGTTGATCAGTCAAAAAGAATAATCTGGACAGTATGTACTTTGAAAGGTTGGAAAGTGAAGGTGCATCAAGGTGGAAGGTGGAGTCCAAACCCCCACCCTGTTTGCTTCCAGGCCTGGAGGGGAGGGTGGGAGAACTGGAGACCACCCTGTGGAATGATTATGTTTCTGTTGTCCGGCAGAAAGAGATCATGGATGAGGGTCTGCTGATATTTCCCCGGCTGCTAGAAGAAGGAGGACGGAGGGGTAGAGAGGATGACTAAGATTTATAAGGTCTTATGTTGTAACTCTATTACCGTACTGGGCATCTTTAATCATTTCAAATTTGGAACCATTTTCACCTCCATGCATAGTGTAAAATAAACACAAAGGTGGGGAGCTGCCTCTTGTTAATTATTATATAACGGTAAATGTTTCCTGTCCACCGTAATAGACATTTTCTATTTATCTAGACATTTAAAGATCACGATTGTTAATAAGAAGAGCGATTGAGACCACATTCCTGGAGGAGTAGTAACAGCTCAGTATTTACAGGCGTTGCTATACTCGCAGTACAGGATATTCCTGAAATCGTGAACAATTACAGCTCCATGAGGACTGGTTTTACAACCAACGAACTCGAACACAAACATTCCTGCTGGGTAATTTATCTAAGCAGCACAGCCCTAAAGCAAAGATGCTGATCTGTGCTGTGTATTCTCCTGGTAAAACTGGGGAATACATCTTTATACTGGCCAAGCAGCTTAAGGAAACTATGGTTAATTTTCATTTCTTTTATAACTCTGTACATGGTCAGAATGTATAACAGGTTCCTGACTCACCGTATCACCGTCTTCTAGCGCAGCCAGCACAAAGCAGGTGTAGCTCAATTCTGCATTCAGAGGCTTGTTGAGGAAGCCGTTATATTCCTTATTGTCACCTAGAGTAAAGGATTCTGGGAGAGAGTTCACCCTGGCTGCTATGTATGGCTTGTTCCTGCTGGCTTGTCTTCTTTGCCGACGAGACCCCTGATTAATGGCTTCTAGGATCTAAAATGAAGATAAACTTGCTGAGTTTTATGGAGTTGCTTAACTATACCAAATAAATATACGAAAGTAAATGACTGTAAGGCTCAGAGTTTTCTTCTTTTTCCTATAACATTTAATCATAATGTATACTCAGTGTTCTTTATGTTTTGTTTATAAGCTAACTTTCCACTTTGGGGCTCATCCATATAAGCGTTTTTTCGAGGTGCGTTCCAAGAGTATGCATGCTGTCTGTGGAGACTGCTGCCCACGCCGATGGCAGTGAAATGCAGAGGAAAGTGGAGCAGTCTCCTCTGACATGTATATCACAACAATATTCCATTAGCAATGTGGTCATGCTGAGGAGCCCGGACTTTCCTGTGTGAGTTAACATTATGACACCTGATACCTCCATTGAGCAATATGGGGAGACAGAGCAGAGAAAATGAGGGGTTACTAGTGACGTATTCGAGTCTATGTCTGTTTATTTAATCTGCAGCAACAAAATAACATTTTACTGCTATAATGGTACCTGTGAATAAATGTTCCTATTTATGACCAAATACCCTATCACTGAAGTAGGTTATAATGTCCTTTTAACAATGGGCAGCACTATGGGTAGGCATGTGGGGTCACGGGAAACAAGTTGTACAACGACGCACCTGTTCCAACTCCATCTCCTCTGGGCTTTGCCACCGAGAGCTCATTCCGCTGCTGGAACTGTCCAATGGAACAACCACAATGTAATACCACCTGACAATAGATAAGTATGGGGGGGCTGAGGAAGCGCAGAGCAATACAGTGACACCTAAGACACAGCTTCACAGAACTACGAGAACATTATGTCCGGGGGTCCTTACCTCACCGGGGAGGTGGTTTGTACCCTCGGCAAATGCAGAGTAAATCGTCCCTCCTCCATATACTTGCTGGCGGATGAAGGCTTGCTCTGCAGGACATCGGGGGCTGTACGAATGGACACACGGTGCTGCAGCCCTCCGGCGCTGCTTCCCCGGTTCATTAGTACGAAAGAATAGTCCGTGTCCGGCTGGAGGTTGTTGATCAGTTTGCGCATGGAGTGGCCGTCTACCTCCACGTGCTGGTTGTTGTATAGAATCTAGGAAGGCCAATGGGATGTGTTAATTGCGAGGACAGGGGACATGTTATAAACAAAACAACTGACAGGGAATACATTTGTTGTCTTTCTAACTGACTGCACCACTTCCTAAATGAGGAGAAAATAAACACTTTCCAAAAGAAACTGACTTGTTATGTAGAGTCGGGTATAGTTATAAAGTTTGTGGAATTGTTGCAATGAACGAAGATACAGAGGAGCTTGAGAACAACAAAATAACATAAACAGAGCTTATTCCGTACAAAAAGAAAACTACGCTAACAAGTATTTCTATATTAACATGTATTTAAGAAAACAGTTGCTGGTGTTTTAAAAACAAATCTTGACTCTCTTGTTACAAAACTTAATTAAAACGTAAGACTTTACTGTGCTGTGCCTCTGAATAAATAAAATCTGTCCATCCACTTGACACTACTTAGTGATAGTTAAACCACTCGGTGTATCGGTTTTGTGGACACCATAACACGTGACTGCAGAAAAATTTTGGTCTAAGATAAATAACTGCGCAGTGCTTAGATCACTGTAAAATTCAGATATCAACTTGTCCCCAACGAATGCTCCAGACACATTCCAGAGTCCTGCGCAGCCACTTCACAGAACAACATTATAGAGAAGCACAGGGAGCCCCCCGGTCTGGAAAGCTAACCTTAAAAGGCACGGCGGGTTTGTACGAGTCAGGAACTTCCCAGCTCAGCAAGACCGATGTCTTCATCACAGCATTCACTCTGAAGTTTTTAGCAAACACTGCAAGGAGAATGGAAAAAGTCTCTATCATTACTCTGGAAACAAGTCTACACTCCAACAAATCAGTGTTTGTCCTCTTATGGGCCTTACCTTGGTCCACAGGCATAGTACGTGACTGTATGCTGGGGCTCAGAGGTCCGGTCCCCTTGTTTGTCCTTGCCCTGACCTTAATATCATAGGTCGTGTCTGGCTTGAGGTTGACGAGTGTAATGTGAGTGTCACGGGTGATGTTGGTGAGATCCTGCGGGCTATTGATGTCTCGGTAAACCACCGTGTAGTTGGTGATCTTTCCATTGCGTTCTGACAGCACGGGTGGATCCCAAGATACTTCTGTCGTGGACGTGGTGAGTCCAACTACCTGCAGGTTTTGTGGAAACCCACTGGGCACATCTTCTGGTGTAGATATCTCCTTCTCATACTCCTCCCCGAAGCCGGCCCGGTTTTTGGCACACAATTTGATGATGTAGGTGGCGCCCTTGTGCAGCTTGGTCACTGTGAAGTGATGTTCGTTTTTCCCAAAGTCCATAGTGTTGAATTTCTCCTCGTCCTGACGTTTATACTGCAAGCGGTATCCCAGTAGCTCTCCAACTATCTCTCTGGGTGGATGCCACTGGATGAGTGCGGTGTTCTGAGACGTTGTGCCGATCACCACGCTGGGCTTTCCGAGCACTGAGAACCACAGAAATGTTTATTCATCAATGACTGACATATCTGTATGTCTATCTTCACGTGTTTAAATCTGTATGTGATGCAGATTACTTCCAAAATGTAGCAATGACATTTCATTAAGTGTGATCACATATACTATAGGTGGTATATGTAATGCTGATATAAAGTTTACCAAAATCTCTTTACTCTATTTAAGGCTTGTGAAACGTAGCACAGAACAGACAAACTGTCCCGTAAAATGCAGTGATATGTCTAAGGTTTAAACAATATACCCATATCTTTAGTGCCGAGGCTGTCTCTGGGGGCACCCAAGGTGGCCTCTACTCCTCTAAAGCAGCCCCCCCCCCACGAGCATTGTCCATCACGGACATGGCGGAGCAGCAGTGTAAGAAGTTGCCAGCTGCCTCTCCCCTTATGTCAGCGACCGACATTCCCTGTGGGGGAGCCGTGGGGACATTAAATACACTGGATGAGGGACATGTCTAGGTTCTCTAATTGTAGCGCCAATGCTGTATATCTTATAAACCGAGGTGGCTGCCATTCTGCAGGCTGAACAATAAACCAACCGCAGCTCGTTCATTACCGGCCAGCAACATCGCTGTAGATTATTATGTTTAATGCAGTTGTATTTGGCCTTATGATGAAACATTACCTCCTATGACAACAAAGATACAACACGTAGTCCCTTTAAGAAAATATATAAAAATAATAGTGAAGGATGTTTGCGGTTACAATTAAAGCTGTGGGTTTAATTTACAATAACGTACAGACTATGATTTATTGACAATGGCTGTGTGTGGGTACTCACACGCTCCTGTGGTGGTTACAACCTTGGGTTTACTCCTGGCTCCATCCCCTTTCGTGGTGTAAGCAGCTACAGTGATGGAATAGGTGGTCTCTGCAGAGAGCCCAGTTATTATAGATTCCTGAAAATATGGGGAACAAATGCCGGCAAGGTTTAGTTAAAATGTGGCTGCAGTACTGCATTTACACAGCAGGGGGAGCTGTAGGAGCATGTCACAGATATTATGCTCTATTTGGAAGGTTAGAAACTGGCTCCGAGGGGATAAGTGGCCCAGTACGCTGCAAATCACTTATGATAGGAGGAAAGCAAAAATATTCCTGTGCTCTGTAGGATAATTATCGATGAAGATCTCAGCATATATGCCAGGAGTGGACGGTACAGTGTTCATCGTGCACCTTGCAATATGTTTGGGGGGGGGGGGGGGGGGGGGGGGTGTCTAGTAAAAACACAGAAACACTGAAGTCTATTTGTGATTTGCTAATGGAGGAATATGACAGAGTGAAATGCAATTGTACAACAACAATCATTATACCCCATGATTATCCACTGAGAATCACAACCAAACAGAAGAGAGGTGAATGCTGAGTGCCCGTCCTTGCACCTCAAACCCTAATCTCCATGCAAGAATTGTGCCTGTCTCCAAGCCTGAAACCAGGGCTGGGGGGTCGAGAAGCAGAGGAAGAAGACAGAGAGATGATGTATCCAGTATAGAAGGCAGAGTCCCATCATTGAACCAATGATTGCACAACAGGAGCACGGGGCTGTCAGAGAGACCTCATATTAGACTGTTTCCAGTATTCATTGTGGGTGAGATTTTCTGCGGACGTGGGTGGGATGACACCCTCAGCGATACGCTGGTATATAAAATGAACATAACTTTTTTCTAGCTATTTGTCTTTGTGTTTTAACACAGAGCCACCTACAAATATGACATATTTGATTATTGTAAATGGGATATGGATTGATACCCAGCTCTGTGACAGCCCCCTGCTCTCCGCAGACACAATGCGATCACGCAATCTGCCCACAGATACCAAACACGAGATACTCACGTATTCTGCGGACTCCTCAGGTCTCCACTGGTAGGGACAGAGAGAAGAGGGGTAAGTGGGATATGCAGGCAAAGGGTCTCAAGGTTACAACAGCAGGGATGGTTGTATGAGGGTGGTGACATGCCAGGTTACACAGGAGATACACACAATGACTGTTGGGTAGTGGGTACATGAATATATGGTTATAATTAGTGTTATAGGGGAGGTGGGGGGCATGCTTCACATTGCAGAACACTCCGTTGTGGGTGTTGCAATCTGGGCTGGATTAGTTGGTTGGGGAGAAGGGTGAAAAGTGGAGACCCAATGTTTATGTCCAAGTCTTGGCAGCCTCTCAATGAACGTCACTTGGGCAAGATCTGAGCAGTCACGGCAGTAAGTGGGCATAGCATGTCCTTACCTGAGCCTCTGCCAGCATGACGTCCTTAATGATGGGGTTTCCCCGAGGTTCTCCACCTTCCAAGCGAACATAAGTCACCTGGTAACCCCGTATCTGACCGTTTTGCTTGGTGGGGAGAGGAGACTTCCAGGTCACGCGCACAGATGTGGAGTTCACAGAGTCCACCTCGACCTTCCGTGGTGGTGCGCTGGGCACTAGAGTAAGACAGGGAGGAACATAGCAATAAACCATCTGCTTGAACACAGTCCGCGTATAAGTTCTAGACTACCGAGAACAGATGCAACGCTGTCCAGCACTGCTTGAGGTGCAGCATGATTAACAATGAGCAGCTTATAAAGGGCTTGGACAACAACTGGTGCCAACAGATGATCACAGCGTTTGGTAGAAATTGTCTGGGGGGCACTTGAAAGTAAGACACTCTGGAGCCGAGAGGGTGGGGTGTGATTGGTTAGACACTGCTCATGCACAATCGCAGCACATGATTGGTTAGATACTACTTATGCACAATCACCTTCCGCCCTATTTACCCTGACAAGTCTTGCTCTGTTCAAATGCCCCCAGGCTGTTAACACCAGGAGTCAACCAGCCCCACTATACTTCCATTATTTCAAATATAATGGTTGACTTCACGTTCTACTTGTCATGTATATATTAGAATGATCAACTTATCATCCCAGGTTTGTACCGCTATTTTGTAATACAGATTTAGTTTTTTTTTTGTTTTGACGAAACATTCAGGAATTGAGGCCAGCGCTCGCCTCTCGTTCTAAACAATATGAATTTAGGCATCAGGGTCATGATGCAACGTCAAACAATGCTGCCCGCACAGTGATATCCCGAGCATAGGACAGGAGAAGAACCAGGACATGAAAGGGTGAAAGCAGTCAGCGCCGCGTCGCAGGAAAGCTGAGAGGAGTGAGATAAACAGGTGAGAGAGATGCCCATTGTGCCGATAGGTGAGAGTGGTTCCCGGACACTTACCATCCTCATCTGTCCGCACAATGACAGACGGGCTCTCAGGCCCAGCGCCTACATCTGTATGAGCTCGCACCCATACTCGGTACTCTGTCCACTTCTCCAGATCCTTGATCTCCCAGCTGGAAAAGTCTGGTGGGATACTGTCCACAACACGTCGGGATGTATCTTCCCCGGCCATAGCTTGGTAGGCCAGAGAGTAGCGGGTCAGGGCCCCATTACGGCTGGAGACCGGAGGAGCCGCCCAACTTACCCGGATGGAGGTGGAGCTAAGACTGGTACACTCCACATTCTGCGGAGGGGCAGATGGTGCTGAGAATGAAAGAAAAAACAAAAACGCAGGCAAAGGGGAGGAAGATGAGCACGACTGATGCACAATGACAGGGATGCAAACTAAAACACAACCTGTGACACTGTTACCAAAAGCAAAGTTCTATCTACCTCCGAGACATTGCACGGCATTGATCTGGGTGCGGCATATTGTTAGTGCTATGTAAATAAGGATCTTCTAATGGAATTCCAGGTTGTTTAGATAAAACCCTGGCAGTGCTGACACAATAATAATCCTATTAATAATAATATTGAACATTATAGTCCATTACCAGTGTGTACTAGATACAAATATAGTAACAGACTGATCCTATGATACATACACTCTATATCTATATATCAAACTGTTGCTATTTGGTGACATAACAGTGTAACAGTTACACAACTCAATGATGAATAAAACAAACCGATAAAAGCAATAAGGGGACATGGAAATACGGAATGAAATCTCATTATTAACAAGCGACCTACATGCAGGTCCCTGTATCACACATTCTGCATGCATGTCACACGCATAAGAAGAACTGAAGCACATACAGACGAGACGTGCAGCCCCAATTGGGGTACAAGAATATATTTCAAAATACGCAATATATTCTATGGGAAATTTGCATCTTATGGTTTAAATCTAAGACACAAGTTTACGTTTAGATTTTATCATTTGTGTAACTCTAGCTCCTGCACTGAGTGGTGGTGGTGGCTGTGGTGTGGGCTGAAGCAGCATTTGTTAGAATGCAGACAGTGACATCTAAAGTGGAAACATTCTGTGGTATGATCCAGCTTAATCACTAAGGTTCGCTTATGAAGTGCAAACAATGCAGACCTGCGTAGCGTCTTTATGTGAGCAAGTTCCTACATATCCACCAAGTGCTTCTCATGGTGTGCGCTCGATTGCCGGTCTTAGTAACTGTCCCCGGGAATTCTATCCGTTCCTAGTTCTGCAAATGCATCTGGTAGATATCAAAAGTGAAAACGGCACTTTAATGTCCAGCCTTCTGCTCCTATTTAACTGATTGAATGCTTAAGGCCAAATTCCTCGCAGAACTTCTGTACCTATAATGAGGCGAATATTCAACAGGACAATTTGGTTATCTGTAATGTACCCCCCAACTCATTTTTCATTGGCGTTTAATGGAACTGGGACAAATGTTCACCAGTTCTCATAGGACACAGGCTGGTGCTCTTGTCCAGTTATTATTTCTCTATCATGGAGTTCTGTCCTTTTGTAACATTTAAATAAAAGCCAATTTCTTATCAAAAGCGCTAGTCTGCACAGGTTCGTCTAATTAATTTGTGTTCCGTTCTTGTGAGTGACGCTTAACATGCTGTCATTCCATAAGCGAGCAGCAGGGGGGCGATATGGCCTTGTTGCTGGGCAGGTGCCAATATCACCACCAAAGCATGCAACACCACAAACTTACCCTTCTGTAGGGGTCATGTTTGGATATTCCAGGCTGGCCCATGTGAGCAGATACCCTCAGATACTGAACTGTACCACTCTATCCCGGACACACACACACACTATCCACCATCACACACAGACACTTACTGGACTGTGCCGTCCTAGCCTGGATTGCAGGCGTGTAAACGCCGAGCCCCATGGAAGACCAAGCAGCCAGCTGGAAACTGTACAGAGTGTCGGGCTTCAGGCCCTCAACCGCATAAGACGACGATGGCGGAAAAGTCACTTTTTGCTGCAAAAATACAACATTCAGAAATTGAACATTTTGCCATTGTTAATATTTTTTATCACATATTTGATAATGAGCCTAGATCAGATTTATTGTAATATGTGTTTATCAGCAGTTAATGGCTTCAGAAATAGTGTTTGTACATGTAGTGATAGTTTGCTGTGTATTTAATCTCAGAATTTCTCTTATTTGTGATATTTTGCGTGGTCTTAGTATTGACCCAATAACTTTATAGATGTTATTAGTTTGTAAACTCTCTATTCCTTCAGCATATTGGGCTTATTGTAATACAAATGTGCAAATAAAAACACATGCACTGTTACCCACAGCCACCAATCAGGTGCCATGTGCTGCTACCCACAGCCACCAATCAGGTGCCATGTGCTGTTACCCACAGCCACCAATCAGGTGCCATGTGCTGCTACCCACAGCCACCAATCAGGTGCCATGTGCTGTTACCCACAGCCACCAATCAGGTGCCATGTGCTGTTACTCATAGCAACCAGATGTCAGCCGGCACAAGTCCGACTACAAAAATGAATAATAGTGGATATTGGATTAGCTGCTATAGCTATACAGTACATTTGGTCTCGGACCATGTTACTGAATAAGCCCCACTGTATTAAACACAATTCAGACATATTTGACCTTTTGTAAACATTAAAGATTCCATATGTGGTACTTACTTGTGGCCCATCCTGGCTTTCCCAATAAAGGAGCTCGTATGAGGTGATGCGCTCTTGTGGTATGTAGCGCCACATCAGCATTATACGTGTGTCCGATTCAGCTTCTGCCTGTAAATTATTCGGCTGCGCTGGAACTGTGATAAAAAAGGAGTAATTAAATAAGATTCATATAAATGAATAAAATAAGAGACTCAGCATCTCAATGCCAGACAACAAGAACATCAACCTACTCACGTCCCATGATTATAAATGATTGAATGCCAACATCTATCATGAGGCGGTAGCACACTAAGTAGGACGTCGCCTACAAATGGCGGACAGTGCAATCCATCTTAATGCCTACAGAGAACATATTTTAGATGCCAAGTTCAGAAGACAACACAAGAGGTGATCAGGTCGTGGAGAAGAAAACAGCGGCTCCTCACCCGTGGTTACAAGTAGAACAGAAGAATGACAGATGCACGGTTGGCATATCTATTACTCTTGTCAAAGAAGTGGTTACTGTTGTCATGAAACACTCACCTCCCTGCTGGGTCTTGACCTGGACCATATCTGAAGGTGGTCCGTCTCCCACAGAAGTGAAAGCTAGTACACGGATGCTGTAAGTGATCCCGGTGGTCAGTCCTCCAATAGTTGTCAAGAGACTGTCTTCTACATTGTGCTTTTGCCACATGTTAAAGGGCAAATGTTGGTCTGTAGTGTAATATACCCGGAACCCTCTAATTTGTCCATTGGCTTCTTCTGGTGGATCCCACTGAACTATCATTGTGCTGGAACTAAGCATTCGGGCCTGTACTCTCAAAGGAGGACCTGAGGGAGCCTGTTCTCCTGTTTGAGCTTCTACCAAATCACTTGGAGGTCCTCGTCCAATGTTGTTAACTGCGATGATGCGGAACTCATACTCTGAGTAAGGGCTGAGGCCTCCAATACTGTAGCGAGTTGTAGCCACACCATCAACTTCCTGGAATAACCCATCCCATGCCTTGGACTTATACTGTATCACGTAAAAGGAAATCGGTTCGGGGTTCCCAGAATCCCATGTTAAGGTGACACTAGTGGCTGTTGTTTCTGTTACCGTGACAGCTACTGGTGGCTTTGGCAAAGCTGTAAGAACAAAAATTGCAAATGCACATATAAGATATAGTAATGGTAAAATAAGTAAATCTGAATCTCGCTAAACCTGACAGCTATTCTCTTCACCAAACCATTGTCTTTATTTGTCCGATTCTCCCACCCTCCTCAGCCACATCCAGACCTGCTTACCTTTCACAGTAATCTGCGCCACAGCCTCAATCATGCCCAGGGAGGAGATCGCCACACAGGTGTAATTGGCAGATTCTCGGATATTGGTCAGCTCAAGAACATTGCGGCCAACGGGCATCTCGTCCTCTTTGGTAAGCTCCTCTACGCCAGCCATCCACTTTACATAAGGCATGGGGGCACCAACTGCCACACAAGTTAGGTTGACGCTGCCCCCTGGCATGACTTCATGGTTACTAGGAGGGATGGAGAACCGCGGTGCCACGCGCCGGACTGCAAAGGGCCAAACAACGATGGGTGTTAGGCACAGATTGTTAACAGTTGCTTAAAACACAATAGACAAACACACTGGCACTTTATATACACAGCTCGTAGACACTCAGCCGGAGGTCACCGCGAGCCAGTAAATCAGTTCAACAGAAGAATTTGTAATTTTCATTTTACTGAATAAATAATTCAAAAATATTGCTGTTCTATTTTAGAATCATGTATTGGATTTAGTCAATTACTCAAGTGGCATAGGAGCAAAACAACTAAAAACAGAGGTTAGCTCCGACCCAACAAGAGAGCCATGGTACATTCATTAATCTTTGCTCCAAAGCCATACAGACAACATGGAAACGTAAAATCCAGGTCACTAATATTAATTATTAATTTGCTTTTCCATTGGAAATTCAATCTGTTTTATGGCTGTTAGATAATAATGCTCTTATTGATCTCGGGGGTACATTACATGGAACGGGGTTCGTGTTTCAGGAACATAGGAAAGCGAAGGAAATGGTTTTTATTTACTTTAATATCACACTTTATGGCATCAAATTGCACCACATATGTAATAACTGAAAACACAGTCCCCGTGTGCTGGAAGTAAGACATTTGCTCTAGTGAAGGTCAGTCTATGCACAGATCACCTCTAGCTATAGTCAGGAAATAAAGTTTTACATTGGTCTTCAGGTCTCTGCCAGAATATTCCTGGCTCTAGAAGGACACCAGAAAATTAGGGCTTCCACCAGCCCCGCTGGATGAGGATGACAATGGTTATAGCATGATGGTGGTCTTGTTTCCAGTGTAGACGTCTCGATAGCCTGAGGCTCCCACTGACACGATGAGGATAGGAGTCAGTGATCTATCTAGCCGCCCCAATCAGGCAGAGCAGGTGATGACGAGAGGTGGAGGACATTCACAGAACATGCTTCAGGCAGAAAGGAAGAGGAAAGAAGAGTGCACAGAGGACTTGGGGAAAAGAATACTAATCAAATGGGAGCAGGGGAAAGAGGGCATCAGAGACCATGCTTTGGTAATATCTGGAATGGCAGATTTTAAACATGCACAGTGGTAAAATAGGGATCCACGGATTATTATGCAGGCGTGCATCCCACCTATCCTCTGAGACCCTGTGATGTTCTGATAGAGAAAACTGAATGATATCAATCGAACCCCACCTGCCAGCCTGGCGCCATGGTCTCAATGTGTAACCTTTTACCTCTAAGTGCTGTATGCGGAGCCTCTAGCGCTCTATACTACATTGTCTCGCTACTACCTGGCTGTGGCATTTAGCCTCTTTCAGTATGTCCTGATTGTAAAACACTTGGGGTGGAATTATGTCTTCTAACAAATGCTGATTTGGAGCAGCAGGGACCTGGGGACAAAAGATCTACACTCTGCAGTAAGGTGATCGAGCACTTTGAATCTCTCCTGTGACCACAACTTCCCTGATTGTGAGGAGGTTAGACGAGTACAGCACAGAGGAACAGCAGGAGAAAGACTGAGTATTTAATAATTCAGCAGGCATTAGCGCGCAATTACAGCCTGTGGTGCCGAGGAGCTAAGATACATTTCCCATTCCCAAGATCAGTGATGTCCAATTCACTAGGAGGGTCTCACATTGCAGTCTGCGGTGACCTCACTGCATTAATTGGCTACACAATCCCATTCCCTTCAATCTCTAGAGATAGGTGAAGGACCGTGCCATGCTGATAACGCCATGGACGGTGGCATCACCTTTCATCCAGCTCAGATGTAACCACAGGAAGGAACAGAAGGGAACAGGGATTTCTGCCAAAGAGAACTATTGTGTTTGCTCCAAGCTGCTAGTGAGTAAAGAGCTTCTGTAATGTGACTGCTTAGATGGGCTGCTCGGAACCTTATTTATTGGAAAGGAGCACAGCAATGTAACAGCCATTTATACTAACAACCAGCTAATTAGAGGTTTACACAACCTCTGCTGGGCATCAACGTAAACATGATACTTTTCTGCACTATTTATTTTCAGAATCACGCAGACTGGGGACAAATAATGTAACAGTGAATGTGGTATGTGCAAAAGTTTGGAACCCATCATACTAGATTCGCATCAAACTGTGATCGTCTTGTAAGGTCTTAAATTAAACCAAGGCACTAACTCCAAAGTTGAATAAACACTCAGACTCTTGTAACCTCTCAGAATGCTGCAAGCTACAAGGACTGGGAGAAAATGCCCTAAAGTTAACTCTCAGTATTGACTGGCAGGTGGGCAGACTTCTGCACAAGTCACATTCGCTGCTTTACTTTTCGCAATCTGCTAAAGGTAACTAAATAATAAATCAAATGTGCAGAAATATGTCATATTTAAGTTTTTACCTCGCAGAGATTGTGTTAACTTCTTTTCAGAGACTATGGGACCTATTCATAAAACTAACTTTACATTTTTTTTTTCAGTTTTCTTTTTTAGTTAACGTCATCTGAAAACAGCAAAGATATGAAATCAAATTAGTAGGTTTTTTTTGTTTGTTTTTTTAACATATCACTCTGGCAGATTATAAGAATAGTATTGGCATTTACCTTGTCATATGACTACCATGGCAACCACAGTCACATGGCACATGATGTAGTGAGCAGAGAGGCTTTGGAACGCCCCTCTCTGCTCTTTCTGCACTGTAAAATATCCCCTCCCCTTTACTTTCACATGGCATGCTGAGAGCAGTGAGCCTGTATCTGTGTAGCTGGCAGCCATACTGGACGGCCCTCCAGAAAGATTTATAATTTTTCGTAGGAAGACAACTAAGAAAAATGACTGCATTCTTAAAATGCAGCATGTCTCTCTCTGTGCTAATATGTGGCAATGCCGAGTGCGTCTCAGTCTTGCCGAGAATGAACAATGTGAGAGAGGAGCGGACTGAACAAGCAGACCATAAAGCGTGAATGCAGAGGTTGGAGTCTCTGGCAATATGGAACATTAATTGACTCTAAAGTACCTATTGCAGCAGTGTCGATGTGCTGTGCTTGGCTTGGCAGTGAGCTTGGTGGGACACTATAAAGGACTGTGCTTTACTGATAATAACAATGAAGAAATCTCATGGGACATTACAGCTCTTGGGTGGAAATGATATTCATGTCAAGAGCATTAAGAGCAGCTCTGATGCTTGGTGGGAGCAGAACAGATTTCTGTGTCAGGTAGAACAGTGTCAATCACCCTGATTATCTTCCTTTCACGCACAGAAAATTCAAAGCTGAAGAAGGAGCTTTACATATTTACATATTACACGTCGGTCCTTCGCGTGCTCCTGAACTTACGGCGTTCAGGTTATCAACTACGGAAGATTTCCAGTAGGTTTGCAAAATGCAACTTCTAAATTGGTTCATTGGTTCAACGGTGCATTAAAATGATGTGTTTTAATAGGATTACAGGTTATGAAACGTATGTGTCTTTAGAGGGGTGATTCTAAGTCCAGAGGAGGCTGCCACGTTCTAGGTGAACCATCATACTTGCCCTCTTTATTGAGTAAGTTGCAAGTTCAAGGAGAGTGTGGCAGCGCAAATCGATTCATTTTGGTGTGCCCCCCTCCTGCTGCAATTGTGTCACAGGTCTAAAATGACCTGATTCACCGCAAATTGCATCATTAGGGCCCTGATACTGCCCCCTCCATTAGGAAGTTGGTAGGATCTGGGAGAAAAAGCTTGGTGGGAGAACTATCCGGTATTCACTATTACATCAGTAACGATCCTCATTAGTTTAAAGGCTGCATTCTTACTGGTGCTAATTTGTTCTGGAGATGAGGTCACTGACCGCTCCGATCAGATGTGTTGACATCATCGACGTTAAAACCAATAGGAAGAGCTCCTGGATGTACAGCGGATCGACTGTTATCCAACCCTTGTGAGGATTTCGGGGTATATGCAACTCTGTGTATTATCATCTATTTGATTCATCATAATCACTTAAAATATGCTGACATTTATTTTTGGACCACGCCATCCTTTTTCTATTTTTTCTTTTACTGATGGCAATGCACCATCGCATCAACTGTTTGCCTCCAACTATTTTATTAACATAAGTGTGGACAGAGGACTCCTTAATGTTCCAGCGACATAAAATTTTCGCCCCCCTTTGATTTCTACACATCAGGTGACACGTGCTTTGTACGTCACACAGCTAACAATGTATTTTACACCTTTACTAATGACAGATGCGCTATACAGAAAATCTAACGGAGAAGATCCATGACAATGAGCTTGTCCTCCTCACATTTTATAGACAATTTCCTGCCTGTTTTTTTGGATTATATTTCAGATCTAACTTTTCAGCTAAAATAATTGGCAAGGCGGTCAGATCTGGGGGTGTCCTGTCCATCATTACTGGATTGTGGTTTCAGAGAGAGCTCAATGCTCAGACGATCGCATGTCAGGGTTCAGGAGGGGCGAACGCATTCTGCAATTTGCATTTGCTCAGGGAAATTTCTCAGATGAAAATAACATGAAGGGAAGGGGGGAGAGGGAGCAGCTCCGTGCGCTGAGATAAAAGGACTCTTTAATATATGACCTTGCAGAATCGCAGAGCAATAATTATTGCCTGGGCGAGCAGAGCGGCTTCCAGGAACACATCTAAAAAGAAAGTGTACGTGTCATTATCTGCAGCCAAACAAACACAAACCGCTCATCTGGGACCTCCATTACAGGGCGCTGTGGAATACTAAAGGGGAAGATGCTCTTGGACATCTCTACTCAGCCTGAGCAGAGGTGATGAAACTCTACGTTCATTCATGACAGTGCCACAAACCACACCTGTGAGATTAATAGCAGGATGGCGCAATAAGCCTCCACGTGGCCCTGACGGGTTTGCCTGTGGACCTTTATAGG
The DNA here is from genome assembly GCF_038048845.1 of Mixophyes fleayi. Classification (NCBI taxonomy): domain Eukaryota; kingdom Metazoa; phylum Chordata; class Amphibia; order Anura; family Limnodynastidae; genus Mixophyes; species Mixophyes fleayi. The sequence continues at coordinate 3,912,684 of NC_134409.1, forward strand.
AGGGAAATTCCAAATGTAAATGGGTTCAATGTTTTGTTAACAGACAAGTGACACGTTTGCTACATGACATACGTTGGTCACAAGACTCTTCTCTAGAAGAATATTTGTAGATCAGGACTTGTCAACCCGGGGCTCTCCAGTGATGTGAAACGACAAGACCCAGCATGCTTTGCCAGTAGCTGGTAGGGCATGCTGGGACTTCGTTTCCCATTACCTGGAGAGCCACAGGTTGGCCAAGCTTGTTGTAGAGTTTAGTAACTCCCAACCCCAAACCACACCATTATTCATGGTCAGGAGAAGAACACTTGGGGACAACGTGACTCACGAATATCTAACAGATGTTGTAACGGGAGACTTTTAGAATCATTGCATTTAACCACTAAGCCATCGCTACCTCTCCCATGGGATTCTGAGATGAGAACATCTGCTGTGCAGACCAACGTCCTACTATCACAATGATATTACAATGTATCCTGCTGAGGTCATTTGTTGCTTCTTGTGAAGCCCTGGGACACTTAGTGTCTGAGGCTGCATAAAATCTTTTTCCACTACACAAGGATGGATCATTCCTGTAAAGTTATACCCCCTCTGCCAATCTCTACCCATTTTCTCGTACCTTAAGAAATCATGCCTTCACTTCCCTATACATAATGTTCCCTAGCACAATTTATTCTGATGGAAGCAGGCTGGTTGGAGGTACTGCAACACCTGTTTATCTTACTCCTTGGTTCAAAGCTGCTGCATATCTCTAGGAAAAACAACAGTGACCCCTGAAGTCTGTACAAAGCGTTATGTATACATGCATCAGGACGATGAAACGCCTCATTTTATAAGCAACATTACCAATGTGGACAGCTGCAAACAAGGAAGGGTTAATGTTTATGGAACTGGTAGAAGAATAATGTCCTAGAAGTTACCCAGAGCCTTACAACTGCCCCTAGGGTGGAAGACTCAGAGATAGCGGAGAAGAGATGGAGACAACAGGGGGGTGGGTAAGGACCATGCACATTACAACGTGCACATAGGAGGTCCGCACTGGCGGGCACATATTACAGCGTGCACAAGGGGGGGGGGGGGGCCGCACTAACAGTCACAGATTACAGGCAGGCACCAGAGTCACAGAGTAGGGAGCAGGAACTAAAGCAGGATCTTGGGGCTGCAGAAAAAATAAGCCCCGTTCGGAGCCCGGCTCTGCTGCTCCCCCGCGGGGGATGGGTCGGACCACACGTGCCAATCTCTATCTGGATAAGAAGTCAAAGGGACCAACCTTCTCGCTGATCTGAGAGATGGAGGTTTGATTGGATGGCGGTGCGATGAGGATGACGAGGTATTAGAAAGACAGGGAGAAACACAGAGAGAGTAAAAACAGCAAACTGCAGGTGTACATGGCAACACGCACACGCTTCATGCACGGCACACGCAATGCATGGTAGTGGACGCAACACAGGCTGCAAACGTGACCATCTCTTCCAGCAGACCACACGCAAAGCAAGAGTGAAACAATCGCAACAAACTGCACACTATGCAATCACAACAACACACACACTGGCGTGTACACAAGACAAAGAGACACATAATGCACAGACAAGAGTCCATGTCTACACAGAGAAATACAAATTATACCTCGTACCTCTCTCTTCCCCCTAATGTTCAGATTGCTCCTCCTTAATGCCCCTGGCAAGCTATGTAAATGAGAGGTTCCAGACTCTGTAAGCTTTCCAGTGACTTTAAAAGAATATACTGGACCATGTTTGGTTTCCTAGTTTTATCTATTTGGGGCGATGGTGGGAACATTAAAGACCAACACAAGGAACTGAGACTAATTTCTTCTGAAATGCTGTCAAATGATTCTTTGTTTGTTCCGAGTGTGAAAAAAAACAAAGAAATACTAACTGTTCCCTGTGTATAGTCACACGCTGAAAGCAGGGTGTCACCAGGATGTGTAAATTGCACAATTTACACCCATCTACATTACACACAGCGGATTCCTGGGATAATGCCCCTGAGAGGAGCTGAACGCTCTCAGACAATGCGCCCTGGAGAGATAGCTGTAGAAGATAGAGGGGGAGCCGGTATCGTCACTCCGGTGGGAACCATAATTACACTGGTAAGATGCCAGGAGGATAGGCACAGATAGGGTATAAAGTGGGGGATGGAAACCCCAATAATTACCTATACAAAGATATGTAAAACTATATCCGTGTTTCCCTATATTCTAGAGAGAAAGTTGTGTGTATGGAGAAGTGAGGTTGACGCCATAATATTCAGTTTAACAGATATAGAAGAGGGTGGGTGGATGGAGTTTTGCAATCAGTACAGACATCGTTTTAGTTCTTCTTACACAGAATACCGAACACTGTGACGTGAAGGAAACACATACACCAGGCTATACACAAGAGGCCAACGTTCAGCTGCAACACAGAAGCTGTGACATACATACAGCTACATACTAACAGCACACAGCAACATTTCAATAGCACGCTCATACTAACGACCGTCTTACGCCACACACAGACACATGCAACCCGACATTTGCACAATTTACACCAGGAGCGCTGTGTCAGCAGAGGGCACACACAGGCCAGACCAGCAGTTGATAGAAGCGATTCATTGGCAGTCGTGCTGAAGTCCTGGAAAGGTGAGTGTTAGCAGTGGTCCATGGAAGTGATCACCAGAGCCAGTGGGGAGGAAATCTTACCACGCACGTAGAGGTTAGCCGGAGCAGAGTAGCGCGTTCCGGCGCTGTTAGTGGCCACACATTCGTACTTCCCCTGGTCGGACTCCTCGCTGCTCTCTATCTGCAGAGCTCCTGTGAGAGACAAGGGTGAGAAGCTGTTAAAACTGTCCCCACATTGATGACACAAGACATTTCCGTTTCCAGAATTAATTTTCCACCACTGTCCCATGGGACACGGCTCAAGTACAAGAAACATCCACCAGTCCTTTATTTAGAGTAAAGGAAACAATGCCACTTTTGCTAAGAGCATATGTCACTCCTATCAACTGGTGAGAAACTGCCTGGGGGGGAGAGGGTAAGTGTCCTCTACGTACCTAAGTGATACGAGGAACAATCACTCTTCTGCATATCTAACTCTTTATAACACATCTAGATGGACATTCACGCTAAAGGTTCATCGTAGAAATCTGCTGAGCAGAAGGTCTTACGGCAACTTTATACAATTACGTGACATTATTGTGTGATTATATTCGGTTACACCCCATATACTGATAAATAGCTTATTTTTCATAGTGGTGATAGAGAACTCTAATCACATGCTACCAGTATCGCCCTCACATGTGATCTTATATATCACAATGGCATCCTTACCACATATTATATACAGTCCATACTGGCTGCCAGTGCACAGGTACAGTCATCAGTACCTACATAAAATTACAAACCCCCCACTCCCAGCTGTAGTTTCACCTTCCGCTGTGATCTCTAGTTAAAGTTCCCAGGTCAACCTCTTAAAATGGGGCATGTATAAAACATGTGTACTCCACGGCTACACTGCAGTTAGATCATGCATGATCTGTGATCGGATGGTAAGCAACTCGCACCTAAACTAACCTGGAATGCAGCTTTCTGCATGTAATGTTTGGTTTGATTTGGTAACTTGACAGCCAACAGTTCAATTACCTCTTCGGCAATTTGGGGACATATAGATTAGGTCCTTCATCAATTTACATAACAAGGACACCCATGTCCATCTTGTCTACTCTACCACTATATTGTATCTAGTGTATGATTTAAGTTCTATGACAGCGGATGTACTTCTCAGACACAAGACAGGGGACGCTGTACATCGTGTACATCACACCTGTCCTTAGGATTCTAACAGCGCTCACCTGGGGACAGACTCGCCTGGGCTAGGACGTACTATTATAACGGATGCTGAAGCCGGTTCTGGTATAGAAATTGAATGGAAGCGTTCTACATATACAATGTCAGTCTACGTTAATGAGCCTCACGCGGGAGCTAACACAATGCAAGTATTACATATTATTCTTACATTATATCAACCTGTGAGCAGGCTCCCACATTCTTGAAGCACATGACCAGAGAAATGGGGGTGTTAGTGGTTAGGGGGGGCATGAAGATCACAGTAAGTGACAGTGAAGTCAGAGAACAAGATGAATGAGCGACTGGGAAGACATATTGTGTATATAATATATATATATATATATATATATATATATATATATATATATATATATATATATATATATATATATATATATATATACACACACACACACACACACACACACACACACACACATATACCCTTTAAAGAATGAAGTATTCAAGATTGTGACTCACACTATACACAGGAAAATGAATTATAAGCAGCCGTACACACGGTCGTGTGAAATGATTTGTTCTGCAACTAGACAAACGAAAGCGGTTACATTAGAGGCCTGTACTGTTAAAGTGCACCCATCACCTGGTCACACAGGAGGCAGCCATTTTGTGGGTGGGATCAATATTCATAAGTCTGTACCCTCATAGGGAACCAATCACATCACTGAAACAAGGGGTAATCTGTGCTTCATTGATGTTAAAGTTCATAGTGAATCGATAAAAGCTCACGGCTTGTTTGGACCATACAAAGAGCGCTGTCATTTTACTTATAACATGGGGAAATAAAGTTTATTCAAAGTTCATTGTAAAAAGTGTACAGCCAGATTGTCACTATCCCAGCAGCGTTGTGTGTGACACGGGACAGCACTGACAATGGGAGGGTGGGAAATGTTCACTGTGAGTATGGATGAGCCCTCGATGAGGTGACAGGAAGATGGCAGCGTGAGGGGAGGTCCCAGCATTCTTACCTCTGATTGGTGTACCACCTGGTGAGGTAATTTGAATGCAAATAAGATTAGAAAGAAGCTGTTAGTAATAAAAACAGGAAAAGAAAGGGGGTATTAAGTGGTTAAAAGGGGTGGGGTTGGGGGGGGAGGCTGATTAACCCCTTCATCACCACTCGTGTCAGTAAAGAGGTCTTATTCAGTTTCACGCAGGTTTGTATTACAAAGCAACAGGAATTACACGGAACAATTACACATGGGACTGGAGAGCGGTAATACATAGGAAGGTTTATGTAACAGTGCACATAGCACCCAGGTGCTGTAACTCGTTACCACATACGGCACAATCCTCGTCTAGTGGGTCAATCGGGTGAAAGAGCTTTTCAGCGATTGGTCTTCTGGCGACATCGGGGCCCATTAGTGCGGTTGACCAGGGCCGGTGCTACTATTAGGTAAACCAAAGCAGTTATCTAGGGCACCAACAGTTAGGGTACGCCTAAAACACTGAACGAGTGCATAATGTCACTCAGTGCCCCAGCCATCACCACGAAGTAGAAGCAACCAGCAACTTGTTACCTGTGAACCTGTTCCTCCATGTCTGTGATGTGTGGCGCTTGGTTATGATGTCACAGTCAAGCGCCACACACCCACTCTGAGGAGCAGAGGGTGTGGCCCCCAACACCCTCCTGCTAAGGCAATAAGCAGCGGGATGAGGGTGCAACAGCATTGCCGAGGGACATCACCAATAGCCCCCCATTGGCACGTTAGTGCGCACAACCAATAACTGTGGTCATCTCTACCCCACATTTACCAACACGACCAATAATAATCCCATTACTTACAATAGTATTATTACTATACTCTTATTAGTATTACTATTGGCATGGGGATCATGCCAATACTGCAGCGCATGCTGTCACCATAAGGGGGCGCTCATTAAAATGGGCTGAGCTACATTTGCGATAGTGAGCCCTGATCGCCAGCATCCAGGATACTACGAATTACAGCAATCTGTACTGTCTGCACCATGTTACATAAACCTCGGAGCAGGGACAGGAGGCTGTGGACAAGGCTGTTAGTGGTTTAGTTTGCAAAATAAAATATATTTTATTATACTCATTTCCAACATTTTTTTCTGCAACTTTACCTGAGATTAACACTTCATTGTAACCCAAAAATACAAGTTTCTAGAGCATTAACCATACGGTATAAGGGAACCGCCATTAAGAGGCCTCTCTGAGTCACACACTAATATTTCCCTCAGGGTGTCAGGAATCTTCGGCACCACCAGCCAGCCAACATTCGCGAGGAGCTCTGCCAAAGCAACATCAAACTTTTCTCCTCACACGAGGAGAGCGGGAATGAAATGCAGTCGTCAAGGAAACAATACGATGGAGCCTTTCCTCTCTTTAAACCAGCCAACCACACACACACACACACACACACACACACACACAATTCCCTGGGCTGTGCATCCCATCCGAAGCTCATTGTTAACCCGTACATTGCTGCAGCAAAGCTGCCTTACAGCATTGTGCTCAGAGTCCATGTTGCAATGCGTCTGGTTGGACGTTTGCCACCAATAACAAGGTTACTGGCAACTGCCAAATATTTAATGAGCAAGAAGGACCTGACTCGGCCGTTCTCTCTGTGAGCAGCAGTGTATTAGGGATGTTACAGTCTGAGAGGTTATGCAGTGTCTGTATTACCACAATATACACCCCTGCAGCATAAATATCAGCTTAGCACCGCGCTGTGTGTGGCCCGTAACCACGTCACCCACGCAAACTCTTTGATCAGCAAATCTTGCAGGAACGCCTGTTGCTACTAACTTTTATTACCCGTCATGGGAGTGTTTATCCAACGTGTAAGACACCCCCCCCCCCCCCCCCCCCACATAGAGAGCAACACAGCCACCGCCAACAATCACTTAATGCCCAGCTCCTGCGGCCTCGTCTCTCTCCACTGCATCGTTTTATGGCTGAACGTGTAATAAAGTCACTTTATCGGCTTCATATTCAGACAGCGGCACCGAGCCTCTGGCATTTACATCCGTCTCGGGTCACCATAACAAACGCTTATGAGTGATGCCAGCACTGAAAAGGTTAAGTACAGGTTGTGCATGATAACATTTTTATATGTCATCTCATCAAGCTTTAAAGTTCCAGTCGGATTGCAGAGTAATGGCTGGATTATATCCGAGCGTCATTTACCCATCACTTAGAGCTATGGTACTTCTCTACGATTATTAATAAGTGTGAGACTATGGCTACGGGCAGAGATGGGTGAATCGATTTGGCAGTGAGATTGGCTGCTGGTGAAATTAATTGGTGAACTGATCCTGATTCACCCAAAAAGTAAAAACTCAATAGCATCCACTGGAGAATTTGGTTGCTTGTCATTTATTCCACAACCCACAGTATTTCCTCTAAAGCGCTAAGGAATTTGCTAGCCCCATATAAATTTTGATGATGATGATCCCAATTCCCCTACCCCCTCTTGTTTCACAGACAGACCCTATTTTGTAGTCCCTCAAAAGTAATACATGCAACCTACACCTTGTATTTTTTGGTGTCTTTAACCATCTATGGTAAATACATCAAGTTCTGACACGTTTCCATGTGTGTGTGAACAGAATCAGTATCTCTTTAAGCCAACTTGTATTTTTGCTTTGTGTTTCTTTAATTCAATCACCTTCTCTGTCTGACACTTGGCATTCGTGGTAGAGCTGGGCATTCAGCATGCACTGTGAAATGTTTTACCCTTTGTAAAAGAAAAAAAACATGTGGAATTAACAGTGTTATTTCAGGACACGGAGAAAGAGAGCAGCATATCAAAGCAGTTTGCATTGATTCCCAGAGTTCATTAGACATTTGATGCCCTGCAGCCCGTGACTGGCACTGCCAGTAATATGTACAGCCACACCATTAAAACCACCTGGCTAATATTGTGTAGGTCCCCCAAAAAAGCTCTGACCCTTTGAGGCGTGGACCCCACAAGACCTCTGAAGGTGTCCTGTTGTATTTGGTACCAAGACCTTAGCAGCAGATCCTGTAAGTCCTGTAAGGTGTGAGGTGGGGCCTCCATGGCTCGGACTTGTTTTTCCAGCACATCCCACAGATGCTCGATCAGATTGAGATCTGGAGAATTTGGAGACCAAGTCAACGCCTTGAACTCTATGTCATGTTCCTCAAACCATTCCTTAAAATGTTTTGCATTGTGGCGCATTATCCTGCTGAAAGAGGCCATTGTCATCAGGGAATACCGCTGTCATGAAGGGGTGTACTTGGTCTGCAACAATGTTTAGGTAGGTTGTACGTGTCAAAGTAACATCCACATGAATGCCAGGACTCAAGGTTTCCCAGCATAACATTACCCAGAGCATCACACCGCCTCTGCCGGCTTCCCATAGTGCATCCTGGTGACATCTCTTCACCAGGTAAAGGATTAAAACAGACCCAGCCGTCCACATGATGTACAAGAAAATGTGATTCATCAGACCAGGCCACCTTCTTCCATTGCTCCAGGGTCAAGATCTGGCGCTCACATAACCATTGTAGGCACTTTCGGTGGTGGAAAGGGGCCAGCATTCTGACCACTTATCATTTTCCGTCTTGACTACCGTAACATTCATCTCATTGGCCTTCCCTGCTCCCATATTGCTCCCCTTCGTTCTACACTTAATGCATTCTCCCCTAGTCTGTGCAGCTTCAAACCAGCACTGAAAACTCACAGATTCTTAGAAGTCTACCAGCCATCCACCTAACCATCTCTCTATGCTTGACTAGCTCATCCTCTTTCATCGTCCCTCATACACACTCCTCTTACTCTGATCTCCTCCAATGTCTATTAGTTGTGCCTGCTGTCTGTTTGCCGTGCCTATAAGATGTAAGCTCTTACGAGCAGAGCTCTCTTCCCTCCTGTGTCTATACCTATTACTGCTGCTCCAGCTACTCTTGTACTAGCTATGCTTGGAGCTTTTGGAGTCTTAGTGTTCCTCGTTTATTGTGCGTTATACCCTGTATGGTCTATTGTTTGTATCTGTACGATGCTGCGGACACTTTATGGAGCCTTATAAATAAAGGATAATAATAATAATACTTTCCATATCAAGACCTGAATGACTTAATTATACACATCCCTTAAATCTCCAGAATTTTACCTTAGCCAGAAGAGTACTTCTTCCCTCGTTTCTGGCTAAACATATTGATTGTGCACTTTGCCGATCTGTGACTATCTAACGTGCTGTAACCTCCGGCAGCTCTACTGTTAGATCTCATCAACGCGATGGTCATTTCTTTTTTCCTACTATATAAAGCCCACTGTACGTCACTACATCAGGTGTTCCACACTCCATCATTTATCATTTTCAAGGCCTATGTTCAATCACAGAGAATCTCATCCAACTCATTGATGATATAGGGCAGAGTGTAGACAATGAGTGACGTAAAGTACTCTATCACCAGGCAGGTTTACCACAATGTTCATTCACTAAAGTACTGTTAACCTGTCTAGTGTCAGATGAGCCTGAGCGGGATTACGTGGGACATATCAAAGTAGGTCTCTCACCTACAGGCAGTTTTGGAGGCAACCTTATATTATCGAAAAGGTAATTGTAACTCAATCAGCTTCTGCTGAATAAAACAAATTTGCTCCCGCCCCTCAGATAATATTTACTGGAGAAATTACTGTCTGATAAAATATAATAAGGGCGCCGTTCATGTGATAAATCATCTCATCGATATGTGCGAGGTTCTAAGGTATAAGAAACAACATAAATACTGAACATTTATAGAAGTGAAAAGAGGGAAACACAAAATGTGCTTATAAAGTAGGGTACATTGTTCCCCCGAAACTCTTTTTAGAGGTTACGGATGAACTCCACATCTAGCTCATGCCAAGTCTGTAGCACTAGTCAGTTAATCTATACCAGACGTGACATAAGTGGGTAACACCTGTTTGTGCTCACCTGCCCGGGATTCAGACGCTGGGTGGCTTCCAGCCGTCCCCATCCATGACTGTGGTGGGAACCACCGCCAGCCTCTGCTGTCTGTCATTATGGATATTAAGGTGCTGCAGAGTGCATTGGTTTATGCTTGATTTTAGAATGATTGCAATTGATCTTAAACTGCCTTTACCAGAGATTACGTGGAATTTAAAGATTTCCTTCATCAAGTATTAAAGTATTATCATAGACGACAAGGAGTCTGTTCTGTGTGATGTAAAATAATGTCAATGTGTTACTGACAGACAGTAACTCCCGAATACCTCTCTGCAAGGACCCTGATCCGAATAGAACACTGGGATCTTTATCATATGTCACTATATTTATGTATCATTTTTACCCCTAAAGGTTTTAGAACTCGCAGCTGGGTACTATACCTCCTATGTGTCCTGATGACAAGGGGGTGGGGAGGGGGGTTCACGATTTTTGGATCTCTGAAGTGGCGGAGCTTGCACAAGAGTGAATAGCGTATCATCGATAAATCGGCACACTGGGGTAGGATTGGGTGGATCAGTGGTGGGGCTTATTTTGTCCCAATTTAGCATGTACACAAGTTGTAAGGTAAGCACTGGGAGGATTGAATCCATCTAATTCTATTCAGCTCTATTGCAGACTACTGGATAGTAGACTGAATTGTAGAATGTACCGTAACTATTTGAAGTCAGCGAGTTCCTTCATTCCAGCATTTTAGAAATGTTCCGTGCCACACATGAATATAATTGTTTATACAATAAGAAGCTGATTTCTCCACAACTTGTCATGAATAGGAATGGACATACTGTTCTCTCTGTAAAGTAGGAAGAAAAGATAAAAGTTCGCCCTCCAGTGGCCGAGTTGTCTTGAAAAAAGTTGAAATACTTGCTGAACTTTGAACCAAATCTCTTTTATTCTCCAGAGCCCCTAGTTGTTTTCAGAACATAAATACTGTTTTCAAAATAAGCAACTGAATCCGAAATGCTCCTTGAATATTCTGAATGTTTCATGTATTTGTTGTAAACAATAACGGTATCAGTGTTTTTGATGTACTGTTGGCGTTTTATTTCTCATGTCTACTTTTGTACTTTGACAAAAAGCCCCAGCGGCTGGTAACATCTGGTTATAGGCTTGTGAGCTTATTTCTGATAATAAAAATACTGCATTTCTATTTAGGAGAGCCCCACTCCTCTTTCCCGCTATTTAAGACGGAGATTCCACCCAAGTTAAATCTATTACACTTCCCAATACAGATTATATAACAGTCGTTCTAACCAGGATAGCTTCTCCCTGTGAAAATATTTGTGTCCGAGAAACAACGAGTATACTCAATATATAACAGCTCCTCCAGAAAGGAGCCATTTCTGTTTTGCTTACTACTGCTTTATATTTCCATTACATAAATTACATTTGTATTTGTCATTTTAGTATTTAATTAGGATAAATTAAGTATTTCTCCTATCCAGGGATACGCGTCTCTACTGAGGACGGGTGATGTCTGCTGTGCTGATTACTGAACACAGGTGATGTCTTCTGTACCGACACCTGGAAATGCCCCTTTAATCTCCAAATGTCTGGATCTGTGTCCAATTTGTTCACACCCATTAGCAGTCAAAGTGAACAGTTCCTGATGTTCCACTGTCAGGCCAAATGGACAAATCTTACCAGTGCTCCATGGTGAGGTCAGCTGACTATCACAGTAGCTGCATTTTCAATTAGAAGTGAACAAAATGTAATCATTCTCAGCCATCATTGCTGGCTGCTCATGCAAAAATGTAGACTTAATGAAAGTACAATTTGCAGATCTGCAAAGGACAATAAAGCAGAGAAAATACATTTTCAATTAAGAATACCGACATACGATTAGACAGGCTGCAAACCTCGGGCTTGGACTGACCAATAACTCCCTGTGATTTGGTGGCAGCGGGAGACAGCAGACAGTCTTACTGAGATGACAACGCCAACCAGACCTTCTCATTCAAAGCTTTAATTGTTGTGTTGACATAAGAGATTAGAATGATAACAGTGCCCTTTCTTTACCAGACTCTCATCCTGCTGCACAATGCTGTTAGAAATAATTAACAAGGGTGATATTTTCATTGCATACAAACATAGCGAGATTACGACCTGTTTGCAGGAGGGGGAAGCTGAAAGGTCACAGATATCTCTCCATAATAGCTGAATTTCTAAATGTAATTAGCCCCCTCCCTTACAGCCAGTGTTGGGAGCGCAGCCTCAATCTAGTTGTCTGAATCAGTCTGGCAATTACACAGACTCACCATAATAAAGTTTGTCAAAGAGAGATAGGAGCAGTCGTGCTGACCTTTTACAGGTAGATTAAAAAAACAACACTTGGACAGAAAGTAAGAGATACTGCGCTGAAGAATGGGATACTGTATATGACACGGCAGCCAGCCGAGATAACGGCTTGTGTCTTTATTATCTAAACACTCCAGCGGAGATTGCAAGCGCATGCAATCAAGATAATAGAGGCATATTAAGCAGTGATACTACGTGATAAAACAAAAGAACAGGCCTCCTCGCTGGCTCATCCAACAAGACAGGCGTCAGTACGGCTTATAGAGGCTCTTTCAGGATTTTGGAATATAAAAGAGGTGTGGCTAGTGCGTGAGGTGGGACTTAAGCTGACCACAATGCTATAAGTCAGAGGTCCTAGGACATTAGATCTAGTTCATCCTTGTAGTGAAACGCGGTGTGCAGGCCATGGTGAAACGCAATGGGCCTAGGGCAGACAAAAAAAAGATGTCTGTATAAGGAGGTCTTTGCCGTGAGCACATAGGAGACAATAACATTGGTAAATAAAATGAATGTATACAGCCCCTGTACTTGTCACTGTTTACTGTTATTTATGAGGTATTATTCCTTTCAATAGTTGTAAAGAATTGGGACAGCGAGGAAGCACCTTCACGGGACTCCTCCAAATAAGGGGCATGACCACATCACATTGGGGGTAGGCCACCTCAGTCTAGTGCTTCGGAAGCGCTAAGCCCCTCCCCAACTCTCCTCCCCTTCTTCGGGACACCCCACTAAAAGTTCCTGCAGTCAACCAAAAGTCCTGACTGGCAAGATGATGGGACAGTCCCCTAAATTCATGACTGTCCCCCTTAAATCAGGAGAGTTGGGAGGTATGGGGTATAGAATGGCACAAACTAATAGCTCAGCCCCTGGTGGTGGTGGATATAAAAGTTGGAAATTTGAGAACTCACACATCCCCCAATCCACATCCCACTGAGACGTAAACACAACGTTAGAAGAAGCCTTTTCACTAACCATGAGAAAACAACGGACAGTTCATGCACCGTACCTGAACGGAGCTGCTTAATCCTCCCGTTACTGGTTGCCGTGTCCACCGGGAGGAAATCTTTGTACCAGGAGATTTCCGGGTCTGGGTTCCCGCTAGCCGCACAGAGCATGGTGGCCGTGCGGGTCTTCTCCACTACCTTGAGCTGGGGTGCCATGTCTATGATGGGAAATCCATGAGGAACCTGTTCTTCTGCAAAACAAACAAAGGACACGTTTCATCACAGAGCCATTCTCCTAATGATCCACATCCATGATACAGTATTCATGTGTATACAACGTGTTATATGTCTAATTAGCGCAGAATCTATCTCCATGGCAGCACTCTATAATATAACATTGTCAGAAAGAAGATATTAATCATTAGTTACCTGCAGTTTGCTGCAGACTGGAAGGAGTGTTACAGCCCCTTCCCCTCCGCAGCCAAAGCTAAAGGTTATTCTGGCTATTAGAAGCAGCTCCGAAACACATTTCACCCAGTATCTCTTCTATCGCACTTATACAATGTAGCGCAAACCATCGCAACGTGCCCATTACATGTTTAATCTGAAAGAAATGGCTGTAGCTTCTTGTAATCAGCATACCATATTCCCGGTGTTCACCTCAAGTAACTATAAAAAAAGGGTATAATTCCCTTTCGGTATGGTCTGGCGTATTGTGCGCATTCTCCGTGGCAGCAAAGAGGTGACCGCGTTCTTAGAAGATTTATTGAAAAAAACAAACATTCTGCGTTCCTGAGTTATATTTATACATTAACATAAACACCCTCAGGACTGAATAATTTACAGCCTCTCTAGCATCAAGTAAAACCTTTTAAAGGGAAACACAGACGCGTAGGTCAGTGGGAATAAAAGACATACACGACAATATCTATTAACAGAATATTTTATACTGTAATATAAAAGATTCAGATACAAGTAAACAAAAGATTATGCAAAGTTAAACATGCGCTGACACATAAAACCATATCTGGATATTATCATAACTGTGGAGTTTAGAGGTTAAACCTGACACCAGTAATAATTGTTATTCAGAAGTTGCAGAGTGATATTACTCTTCGTTACAGTGATAGCAATGAGTCCTGAATGACCCTAGAGAGTGATTCTCACCCCAGGAAGGGGTCGACTTGCGGCTGCACTTGGGACTCACTGAACTTCAGTGTATTATGAAGCAATCCCCCTTCCTAATTTGAATATACTCGATGGCACAAAGAGCTGAAAGGCACAGCGAGCCACCGATATGCAAAGCCGCTGCCCTACCGTACATAAAACAAATGCTTGGCAAGGAAGAGGGCTATAAATACACATTTAACTGCTGTGACACAGCCATAACTCTCAACCACTATTCAGAAATTAAATAGCTACGGCCTGGGTGATGGATAAATAAATAAAAAATCAAAAAGGCAGGATTTCTTTCCCCCAATTAACGCTGAAAGTAGTGGTGAGACGTGGGCGGATTGCAATTGGTAACTTACTGCCTCCTGCTGGCAATTATAAACAAAAGCCCCTCGTTCCTCTCTGATGAGAGGCCGCTACACTGCACAATTCTTCCAGTACACAGAGATCCCCACTGTGCCACAATACACAGCGAAGTGTTCTGTATGGGGTGAAACAGGACTGTCTATAAGATACAGCAAGGACACAGTAATGATGCCATCAATATATCACTGATATAAAGAAATACAATTTAAATTTTCACTTTATTTTTCTGGAAATAATAAGTAAAACATGTGGTAAGGCAGTAACTGAGTACTTGTATTTATTAGCAAGATGGCAACTACAAAACCTGTTTTTCATTATTTAATTAAAGTGCACACACACAGCGGAAGTAGACTATTTGTGGGCTGGACCACTACTCATCAGAGTGCAGCCTATCCAGTCACTAGGAACCAGTGACATCACTGAGAATGCAGCCTATCCAGTCACTAGGAGCCAGTGACATCACTGAGAATGCAGCCTATCCAGTCACTAGGAGCCAGTGAAATCACTGAGGCAGGTAGTGATGTCACCAATTCCTAGTGAACTGATAGGCTTACAATATGGCTGTGGTTACGCTGGCCTCTGTCTACCAAGGACAGACACATGTTTTGCTATAGTCAGTCTAATCTGGTGATTTTAGAATCATTTCAGACTCCTTGTAATTATAGAATTAGTTATCAGCAACTACAGCGTCTGCAGCTGAAAATGCAGGTACCAGATTGGACTGCCAAGCCAGAGGTACGTAAGGCATGCTGGGACTTGCAGTTTCATAGCAACTGCAGTACTACTAGATGCCCAAACCTAGTCTAGATTTAAAGAAAGAGCAGAGATGGATGCTGTAACTCAGTGATGGGCAACCTAGTACACTTCGGGGGATGTGTGTTGCAGCCCTCTAACCCTAAAGGGAGGCTGGGGGGACGTAGGTGAGGGCTCAGAGGGCTGCAGAACTAGGGCTGCTGTTGCCTATCACTGCTGTAACTGGTATATCGCAGGAATTAATCCAATAGTCAAACTATAAATTAGATGGGTGGCCCAATTACCAGGTCCTGACATTCACATGGCTGCTGTGTTAGTCTTCTGTGCTTGGCTTTATCTGTGACAGCTGATGTACGAAGTACACAAACTTCTATCCTATACACAGCGAGTGCACCAACAAATCTGTTACTGAGCGATTACCCCGGCTACGCGGCCTGTGCAGCTCTCCAAACACACTGCACTGACATACGGACAAGCTGCAGTCCGCGAGCTCCAGGGCAAATTCAGCAATCGTCTGTGAGAAGGTAATTAATCTTAAGCAGGTAGTTTTCTTTTTTAAAGAGGAGAGAGACAGCTCTTGGAGTAATTAATGCACTGCTGACCTGTCCTATTGATTTATCCCAGTACAAACACAGGTTGATGAACAGGACGCAATACAGCAGATTGAAAGCACTTAGGACTTATATGGGCTGGAACGTGATGTTGGTTCTGTAGTGGGTGTTTGGTCTCAGTAGCAGCAGTCCAAGAACCTCAGAGATCAGACTGAGCTGGAATTCAGCAGAGGGGTGTTCACAAACAATTGCCCTGGGTATGACAGCCACAATCTGTGCGCGTCAATCATAAATTATTCACATTGCAATACCAATTACCACCACTAGAATTAGGCATCACCATCCTGATTCATCAAGACGCGTATCTGCTTATTTTGAGCGTATAGTACGCAAAACCAATCTGCGCACACCTAGAACTGGGAGATGGGGCTGCATCCACAAACGCACATCGGAATCCAGCTCTGAGTGTCTCAAAGTTACTTGGTTTTCTGCCGTATCTTTTACTCCAGCTACAGCTCTAGTCTAAGTCCTGATCAGTAGTGATGACAGTCTCGTATGCATGCTATAACATGTGTTTGTATTTAATGCTCAGTGGACATTAACAACATTCTAATAAATGTGTTTCATGAGGGGGGGAAGAGAGAATAAAAAACATTTTTTATTTTCTTTTTTATATGACTATATTATCAACAGGTGACATTAGTTCAATATTTATATAATTCAGCATCTCGTGTAGTAGAACAGGACAGATCTGCCCCCAATTTCAACAGTGCTCATATCTTGAGATCCGAGCCTTGATGAATTTGGGAGTGCGTAAATCCGAAATACGTGCATTTAATACTAAACGTGGGTTGTGCTCACAATGCGAATCAGGCCCCACGAGACATTGGAGTACCCTCGTTCATTGTAACCTTCAGCAATATAAAACATCTATTTCAATAAGATGCAATGCTGCGGGTTAGCCTCGTACCCCAGTAGAAGAGATTGGTTGTGCGAGATGGATTACTTATAGGTGTTGCTGAGGTTATAAGTCCAAAAACCAAGGACTCTGCTCATCTGCTGCAGAAGATCTCAATGTCCCATCACTTTACCATATAACCAGTGAGTGATGGCTGCATCAGAGCCGGTCAGCAGCTAATGTTACACGTGGATCATGTGACTCACATCCACACCTCATACACACTAGGTGAGTGTGTACAGTTTGGCGCAGGATATGTATGGTGATGTTTTAGTATAGTCTCTGGGCCTTATTTTACGAATCACACTTGACATGTGCCACTATACACCTTTGGTCCGGTACACCGATCCGTTCTGTCTAACACACATCAAGACGCAGGCCTCCTCTGCCTCTCGGGAGACCACATCATGCGTGTCCATGTGAGCGTCTAACAGGCCTAATTATTAAGTAGTGTAATCTAACTAAAGTATAATTACCGTCATTCCGATGCAATTTGGAGTATTCCTCAAATTTATGTCTAGCTCTGCTCCGAAGAGCAGAGTTGGACAGTGCATGTGCGGAGGGATCATGTGATCCCTCCCTGTCACATGATTTTTGTTCGTCTCACTGACTACTGGAGAGTTCCTGTGTGCAAGCCCAAGAATTTCGATCGGCGAATGCGCACAGGAAGAACGAAGAAGGGATGAAGAAATCCAGAGATGAGCGCATTGCGAAGACGCCGTGGTAAGTATTTATTTATTTCACAGAAACAGCAGTTTATTGGAACTGCTGTCCCTGTGCTGGTTTTTAATAACTATATAAAATAGTTCAATCCTTATCAATGCGATAAGTTTTGAAAACTATTTTTCATTTTTTTGCGTTCTTTGTTAAATAGGACCCTAAGTATGTAGAGATACCCAAAAGACATGCACTATGCAATATGTCAACTAAAAATCTAAATGTCATATCAAAGTTCCTTCTCCTGCTACTTTAGCACCACGCATTTTGTTAAAAAAAAATAAAAACTTACTTTTTTCTCCTAAAGTACTGCTCAGTTTAGCGACACTTATGGCTTAAATATATTGTAAGCATCAGGGGACTTTATTACACAACACACAGCAAGAAATGAATCATGACTCATGCTCATCGGAACGCAGAACCTCGTCTTAACACAGCCCCACAAAACTAAACGTGCCTATGCGCTTACTGTACCAGGATAGAGCAGTAGCTCCAATTGCTCTCCTCTGCTTCTCCACAAACGCTGCCATTTGCTATGCAAACCTATGAGCCTTGGCAGAAATATAAACTCACTTGCGCAAATCAAGAAATTAAATGGGACCAAAACTGATTGTGCAGTGTGCATCTGATGCTACGGCCTTCTCTGTGGGCGTCTGCTTGATACAGCATGGAAGCGCCTGAACGCATTGCGACCCCGCTTTTTAACGCAGCGACACTTGTTGTGAGGGCCGGTGTCTAAGACCACACCGGATGTGTATAGAAGTCACTTGTCTCCTTGAACATTTTACTCTGTCACATGGAGAAGTGCTGCCTGGCTGGTAGCCCATTAGTTATTGATTAGGACAAGAAACAATACACAAAAGTCCTATAGAAACAGAAGCACAGTATATGTTACCAAAACTGGAATTTGTCTAATTAGGGTTCATCTGCACCTTCTACGTACCCTAAACTGAACCACAGCAGTGGAAACTCGGAAGACTGACTTAAATCAAAAGTACTCTGCAGAATCTTAGCATCAACTGGCCAAGAGTTTGTGTGATGTAAAAAAAAAACAACAACTGTGTGTAATGGGAATAATTAGAAGATTAATCCAGATGCTACCAATTCTCTATCAGCTCAGCTCATAGCAAACTCTTACCAAGCCTCAACATCCGCCAACACAACATGCTGCTACCAGCTGTTCTGCCTATGTGCCATCAGGTCAGAAGCACCATACAAGAGACATTGGTATGTTGCTATAGATTACCTTGCTGTACGTATTAGAGATGAAGGATGAATTCAGTGTATTGACTGTGTCATGACCAGGAATTTTTCTATAGGTATAGAAATTCTATTTGTGCAGGAAGAATCTGGTGGGGTATTTATCCCCTAAATAGCGCTATTCCAAGTCTCCGCTGCCAGCTTCCCGTAATATCTCAATAGCCAACAAGAGCCTGAAGAGTTGGTCCTGACTCATCAATGTTTGTCGATTAATGTATAGTAATTTATTTTCTCCTATATCTTATTACCAGGAGCATTAAAACCTGCCCAATGTTCATTCACGAACTTCCTTTTCTTCCTGTGAGGGGTTAATTTGCTGCCAAACTTCAAGAGAAGCGACACAGAGCGTTGCCTCAACAGACAATCGATTGTACAGATGGAAAGAAAGGCCGCTTCTTCCAAAACTGGAGCTGATTAGTGCAAGGCCTGCCATTGATCAGTGTTTACTGGGAAAGATGTTGCTGCATTTTATAGAGAGCTAGGTAACTAACATCAGAGAAGCACCAGCAGACCAGTCGTCCTCATCGCCATCTGAGCAGTTGGCACAGGCTGCAGGGCCAGTGTGATGATAATTATTTGGACAACCATGAAAGGTCATGTGTCAATCACGGAGAGTGGATACACAGAGCGGCTATAGGACATGTAAGAGAGAGCACCGTCTAAACACAGAGTTCTAAATTGATTGACAGCCCTCTGTTCTAAGAGGTTCTGCAGCAGAACTTCACCATTTATCCTCGCTGAAGGAATAACGCGGGTATTATACCCAAAACTTATACTGATAATGCAAAATGCTAAATCAAAATGTCAATATTAATATTCGTATTATATCTTACAAAACATAAAAAACTATCACTTCCCCTTTAGCCCGAGAGCTGTGTTTATAACATGTGCAAAAGGACAATTAACTGGCGTCTGAGAAATATCACCGCACAGCTTAATGGCGGTGTCCTTGAGTCCATCTCTTCCTTAAAATATCGAACCGCTCAGCTCAGACACTTCCTAAAATTTCATGCACATAAAGAAAAGTTATTTCACCATGGATCGGAATGATCTCTAATTTGTGTCAGCAGGGTTCTGTACAACGCTAGCCTTACAACTGCCTCATTTGTGCACCATTCTTGTACACACAGCCTACAAATTCACAATAAACTCTGAGAAATGATGCACTCTGTGCCTCATGCCTCAGTGTAGTGACTACAGGGAATCAACAGACTGACTCTAACACATGTAGATAATGAGTACGTTAATGTGGGAAGAGTTAGCAGAGATGACCTTGGTGAAACGCAGTTATAAACCCTCAGACCATGGGGCACATTTATCAATGTTCGTATAAAGTGAAAAATAGTTTTCAATCCTTATCGCATTCATAAGGATCGAACTATTTCTTAAATTTATGAAGAACCCAACAGAGAAACAGCAGTTCCGATAAACTGCTGTTTCTTTGATAAAAAAAAAAACATACTTACCCCGCCTCTTCGGAATACGCTGTCTCCGGATCTCCTCCTTGTCCTCTTCATTTTTCTTCATACTGCAATTGCGCATGTGCAGTTCGAAGAACTGGACATGCACACAAACATCTCCGCTCTGTCTCTGCAACTATAGAGCGGTGAGTGACATCATGTGATCCCTCCACACATGCGCTGTCCAGCTCTGCTCTTCGAAGCAGAGCCGACAGCGTGAAATTCTTTTATTATGATAATGTACCCTAGTTTCAAGTTTCCAAAAAAAACTATTTTTTGGAACTTGTTAGATTGCTAGAGGGAGCAGTCACCATACTATTGAACGGTGACTGCTCCCAAAAACGAAGCAGAATGCAAAGCAGCATCATCCACAACATCTGCTGCGATGCCCCCTTCATAAATATGCGGGGGACACTACAAGTGGCGTGGATTTTACGGTAAGTGTAACATCACTAGTTGTTAAATATGCCCCTATGAGTTTACTAGTAACACAATGACATGATAAAACCCGGTATCTGCACCTCACACAGCGCTAGGTAACATTATAAACATGGGGAGACAGGGAGAGCGCCGTTTGTGCGGCCTTATCCAAACACATTCATTGCTTCCATCCTACGCCGGTGATAGATACAAGATACAGGAATAACAATGTTACAAGATCAATCATTTCAGGTCCTCTAACAATGTACATATCTCTGCACAGAGCCTGTGTCTGGTCAGAGCCTGGCAAACACTGAATTGACTGCTAATTAAAGCTCAGCTCCATCTTCTAGCTGTTTACCTGTATCACGTTCCACCTTCTATAGCTGTGATAATGACACCTAGCAGTTAATAAATTAGTTAATTAATGACATGTTAAATAAATTCTCACCACTTGTCATTAGTGCAGATTTGCTTTGATTCTTGCATTGTCGCAGCCACAGGGGCCTGTAAAGGAGCAGTTACTGAAACATACGGCGATGTCAGATCTGGCGAATCTCCGTCTTTCCTATCATAGAAAATAAAATCATTTTCCCAGCTACTCGCCCCTGTAATAATCCTACAAGTGGACCTGTGTAATTTGAGACACGTGATCCTTTATTGCTATAAGGCAACAGTTGAGCAATCTGCCGATATTGGCGGCGACATTGCGTAGAAAATAAAGGACGCGTTTTTTTCATACAGCGCTAAGTCTGTTGGGTGATGCATTTACTGTTGTTGAGAAAAATAAATGTCTGGTTTGCTTACATTTATTACTGTAAATTCCAATAAACTTATCTAATAATTCTGTATGTATAGGAACAATACAAGTACATTATCAGTAACGATTTTCCAACATCACCCATAGAGGAAAGAAACGTTGTATTAATGAGCAGAGGAAACGTCTCGCAGCCGGATGCTGTGACCTGTAGGTGAGAGCGTCTATTTATCACAGGGCTTATCGTCATTAGCAACATATGTGCTGTTATAAACACATATACTCATCATTACTTATTACTCACATCAGGAGACTTTCAACACATTGCATTAATAAGGGGAAGTGCTCCTGTACAGGTCACATAATTGCTGTTTATTTATGTACAGCTCACATTTGCAGATAAATAGATATATATATATATATATATATATATATATATATATATATATATATATATATATATACACTATTTATTTTCTTATTGTTTGTTTTCTTGGTCACTTGACGCACTTTATCCAGCCCGCCCGTCTGACTGTAGTTGTAAATAAGCCCACTTATGTCTCATCATTTATTCTGAAAACATATTTTAAATTGGAACGCGTCAGTGAAAGTGCGATAAACACAAATAAAATGTAAAACAGTTTTATGGCGTAAATCTAAACCGCTACAAATATTTACTGAATGCTTAGCAGCCTACAAGGCCCTAAATCATATCTGATTGCTAATAAAACAAAACCGCTGTAATACAATGAGAAGTAAAAAGGGTTTTCAAACACATGAACAATGCGACGGACGTCTGATAGGGGGCAGTAGAGTTATTATACATAACAACAACAGGAAATGTATCATACAGGAAAATTGTTACACTTACAATGTGATTTATATATGAAATAACGTAGTGAAACATTCACAGACCTTTGTGTAACATTCTGCATGCTCCATTGAGATGCAAATAGAGGTGCAGTAGGAGTAACCCTGCCGCAGCTGAACTACATATCCCAGCATGTGCCATGCTCATTCTTGCAAGCAAATGCAGAACAATGACTGGCTATTATTGAGTTGATATACATCCTTGTTTTGTTTTCTCATCTCTCTGTGTGCAATATACACACTAAATATATTTACATAACAGAGTATAAAGTCATTGAGTGTTTATAGTATGTCCTTACACTCTAGATTAGTGATGGGCAACTTGATACACTTCAGGGGCCACATGGGGGGGGGGCGCTAACTTTCGAAAGGGCCGCACATCACTCTAAATCTCAGTAATACGTTAAAACAATGCAATTAATAAAAAAAAACACCAAATGTTAAGAGCTATAACAAAAACAAATCTGACAATAAAGCAGGAAAGAGCTAGGGGCCACAAGAGAAGGCTCGAAGGGCCACAAGGTAGCTATAGGGCCACCTGTGCCCATCACAGATTTAGATGCATCTATTTAGAGATTAAGAGTTACAATGTTATTCAGGATGATACAAGTATATAAACTGCTACATTTATTCCCTGTGGCCTATACCACTGGGTCATAACGGACAATAACAGGTATTACGGCTTTTTCAGCTCTATTACCTGTTTGTGGTCTATATGGTTTCTAGAGTATGTTATTTGATGGTAAGACCTACATTGTACCCTGTACTGTTGGTCCTTTAGCAGAAGACAGATGATTATTCAGGATTTCAGCCTCCACATCAATTTTCTCTCTGCCTCTATGGAATATTTCTATATCTTTGCTGATTAAATCCTAGTTTGCACAATGACAATCTGCAGACCGAGCGTAGATTGAAACCTGTAATATTTTAATAAACTCGACTGCTGCAATTATCTGGCATTGAAACTTAATAAAGAGAGGCAATAATCCTGCAGAGATTACATTTTACAACAACATATATTTGACCTTTAAAAACATTGGGAGCGTCGTGGTATAAACACAGAAAGAGGGAGTGATGGGGAACAGGCAGGGAAGGGGTTAGGGCGGCGGATGGGTAGAAGGAGTCGGGGACCCCGCTGTAATGAGATAGCCGGTAGATACATGGATGGAAGAACAGATGGGCATCCACACCAGGAGCATCAATTATTCAGCTAAGGCACAGACTGCAGCAAAGCAGCAGAATATGTTCTTGTGAAGGCGCAGGGAGACAGAAAGCGGATCCTGCTCTAATGGGCTGATTCAGGCCTGGATTTTATTACAGACCCCATAAAGAAATGATCCAATGTAATGGAAGCAGGAGAGGGTCTCAGATGAGGGGGGGGGGGGGGGGGGGGTGTTGGATGGCCGCATCTCATCTGCGATACTTTCTTTATTAAACTGTGGGAACATTTCATCAGCCTCACAATGTGTCCGCCTGTTACATGGAAGAATCGGGGCGTCCAGAAGGATCCGGTCACGCTGGGGGGGGGGGGGGGGGGGGGTCCTCAATGTTTTTACATGTTCTGCTTTTGGTGTCTATCATCCAACTTACAACATCTAGGAGGAGGGGTACGTTGTAGGCAGGACACAGAGGGGCACCTTTATGGCGCAGAGAGAAAAGGTGGTGTTGCCAATAAGAACGCAAGTCTCTCTATTTGTGAAGCGCACTTTAGCACAAGAAAGCAAATATCTGATTGGTTGCTACAGATGAACACGGGTTCCCCAAATATCCCTGGCTGTAGCCACAGAACTTGTACTACACAGAGTAAAATATATAGAGTAAGAGAAGTGATACTGTGCAGCTGTCCTTAAATCTAGAATATAATAGTCTGATCATTACATCCACCATGCAGAGAAGTGATACTGTGCTGTTGGACATACATACGGAACATTGCAAGTTATTACTGGTACATATGAATGCTTCCTTCTCATTGGTACAAATAATGGAAGTGAAACATCCAAAATACAGACCAATAGAAGTATTACTATGTAGTGGCTCAAAGGATACCGAGACCCAGCACGCTGAACAAAGGAAGTAGCACTGAACATTTGTACAAACACAGACAATAAGAACATATTCTGCATGCTGACAGTAATTCTAGATTCCAAAGAACTGGTACTGTGCCGTTATTAACACACAGATTAAGAATTGATACTGACAAATATGTCCAACACACCAGAGAAGTGTTACTGTGTATTGTGGTCACTATAGGACTCAGTAACCACAGGCAGACCTACGGCCAGTCGTTGCGTTTACCCCGGCTGCTTAGATTTAGTGTTGGTAGAGAATATAAATAATAACATTTTATATTGATGTCCTCTGTTTTCTTAGAGCTCAGGGAGAGACACTCACCCTGGAGATGATATATAATAAAATTACAGTCATATGATAAGTTATAATATATATCAGAACTACAAAAACCTGGCAGGGCTTTGTAAGACTTGTAGTTCCCCAATGGCTGGAGAGCCACAGGTTACTGAAGCCTGTTATCAAAGGAGTGAATTGTGCTGGACAAGTTTGGCATTTTGGACATATAAACTGTATCTCACACTTAGAAACCTGGATTTATATGACCTTTTACATTCTGAATATTTGCAATCTTTAGGCAAACTCTGTTCCTGGAAAAATAAATCTGAAAAGAATACTGTTCCTGCCTGTTTTCCTTATATTCCAATCTGTGTGCGAGTATATAGTAAATATTCATATTACAATAGCAGAGTACTGAGCAAAACTGTCATACAGAAGTGATGCACATCACTCAGCCGAGGACAGGACAAGAACCCATGACCTTGCTCGTCCTTCCGGCCTGACAGCAGTCTTTGGGTCTGGCAGATACATGAGAAAATCCTACAAAATGCTAAGTACTTGTTAGAAGCATCTAATCTTTGGTTTCTTGGAAGAAGATACTAAATGGTCTTAAATTGAAACAATAGCTCAGAAGTATCATTTGCAGACATAATGGATTAAAGGAAACTTAAATGTGTTTCCTTTTCTGGTCGCAAACAAAAAACAAGTTAACCCCTGGAGTGGTGGAGGAAACCAAAGCATTTATAATAATCTAGAGGATCCTACAAGATGCATCCAACACCACCATACATAATAACCAGGGGTCCCTGTGTGTAATAACATTCATACATAATAACCAGGGGTCCCTTGGTAGAATAACATTCATATATAATAACCAGGGGTCCCTGTGTATAATAACATTCATACATAATAACCAGGGGTCCCTGTGTATAATAACATTCATACATAATAACCAGGGGTCCCTGTGTGTAATAACATTTATACATAATAACCAGGGGTCCCTGTGTGTAATAACATTCATACATAATAACCAGGGGTCCCTGTGTATAATAACATTCATACATAATAACCAGGGGTCCCTGTGTGTAATAACATTCATACATAATAACCAGGGGTCTCTGTGTGTAATAACATTCATACATAATAACCAGGGGTCCTTGTGTGTAATAACATTCATACATAATAACCAGGGGTCTCTGTGTGTAATAACATTCATACATAATAACCAGGGGTCCCTGTGTATAATAACATTCATACATAATAACCAGGGGTCCTTGTGTGTAATAACATTCATACATAATAACCAGGGGTCCCTGTGTATAATAACATTCATACATAATAACCAGGGGTCCTTGTGTGTAATAACACTCATACATAATAACCAGGGGTCCCTGTTTGTAATAACATTCATACATAACAACGAGGGGTCTCTGTGTGTTATACATTCACACGTAATACCCAGGGGTCCCTGTGTGTAATAACATTCATACATAATACCCAGGGGTCCCTGTGTGTAATAACATTCACACGTAATACCCAGGGGTCCCCTATATGTAACTGAGCCCATACAGTGAGATGGATCGTGGAGTAACAGCGATTCCAAAAAAATAACAGAAAAATAAGGTAACATTTTATTTTGCAGGACATTGCCCTGTATGTAATAAGCAGCCGTTGTACAGATACATCTCTCATGGCACCGTCTCTTTGAAGACGATCGCCCACTACAGCAACGTGTCTGTACCACGTTCCCACAGGTAGGTGGAGGGTTCTGAATGGCTTCCAAGACAAAGCTTATTCTTCTCATGCCTGTGACCTCCTCCCTGTACACACTGATATAAATAAAACATAAAGAGCAGCGCAGCCCTTTATTTGATCTTGTGCCCCACCTTCAGCGGCCGCGGTCTCCGCACACAGCCTCCGGCGGGGGTGACAAGCTCATTTCAGGATTTTTATTCCTCTGTAAATATATTATTATTGGACTTGAAAATAAATACAAAATAGAACAATGAAAATAATATATGATATCGGGGATATGAAGGTGAAGTATTTATCCAGGATTTGTCTAAACAGAGGAGGACGACCTTGTGTTGTGGAACTACAAATCCCAACATTCCCTGCCAGCCTGTGACTTGTAGTTCCACAACAGTTGTATGACACACTGCCCAGCGCTGGCTGGTATCACCAGACATAATAGTGTTTTTGCTACAAGTAAATGCAATCTGCTCCTGGATGCCTACACTGGAGTCTCCTGCGGAAATGCCGGCGTGGGATGGTAATGTCGTTCCCTAATGGGCAGCAGTTTAGTTGTCTGTTGTGAACAGAATTGATGTCTTAGAATCTGCTACCTTACACTGCCATGATACAAAGTATCGATTTTACTCTCCATGTGAAGATCAAATGCACAGCAGAACTTTGAAAAGGGGGAAATAGATCACTGTATGTGGATTCCTTTGAGATAAGAAAATGGAGGTTGCAGCGGAAACTGATAAAGCTCTTTGTAGGAAGGTCCAGAAATTGCAAAAATGTGATATTCCTCTTTCCAGAGGTGGCTGGGTGTTTAATGTGTAATATCCCAGAGGCCGATATCTCTCCCAGCATCAAGTAACAGAGCTGAACACTGGGACATACTGAATTATCCTCTATTCACATTAAACCTATATCACCATTTCCAGATCTAGCATCCAATGACATCTCTGCCCAGAACAGCCTGAATAATCGTCTCCTAGAATAATCACCAAGAAACATTTCCCTGCTTAGTTCCTCGTTATGCCCTCTTGAACTTTCTATCTGAATCTTACACTTGGTTTAAACATGTCCCTAATTATTTCCCTTCTCCCTCCATCACCTCTAACCTGCAACCTCGGGCCCATTTATCAAATCCTGGACTCGCTAATCAACCGAAATCTCTCTTAAATATTACCTGTATACTGTATATGTTGTAAACCTGCAGATAATACAAAATTATACTGCAAAATATCTAAATTAAAGGACCACTAAGGCCTAAGGCCAAAATGCAGTTACATAAAAAAGAGTTAACAACAATCATTTTATATATATATATATATATATATATATATATATATATATATATATATTTATATTCTATAATATAAATGTCTAGTGGCGTGTGTTAGTCTGTGTGTGTGTGGAAAAAATAAAACCAAGCTGCAGCGCCACCTGCTGGGCGGAGTTATACACTGACCTACTAAATTCTTAGTGTGTGTGGAAAAAAAAAATCAGAAAGGGCTGAAATTTGGTATACTAAGAGGTTTTTATTTTGTTAATTTAATTTGTTAATTGTTAAAAGTGTTTATAAAGATTTAAAAAATATATATATATATTTCTTGAAGGAGAAATGACAGTTGGGAGTGGTTGGTGGTTGCCGGGGGTGACAGTGGGGAGTGGTTGAGGCCTGGGCTATGGCCCAAATGCATGACAAGAACCTTTTTAACACCTTAAGTAGCTTGATTTGACTAGAATGCATGAGTATCATGCACGGGTTAACTTGTGTGACTATATATATATATATATATATATATATATATATATATATATATATATATATATATATATATATATATATATATATATATATACACATATATATATACATACATACACACATACATACACACATACACCTATATACATATATACAACAGTTTCCATACACACCAGGACAGAACCTGAGACATTGTATCTGCATTTGCTTTATAGGTGAGTACAAGCTGCTGTTCTGTTCTGCACTAAGGGGCTAAAAATGTCTGACAGCAACATCCATTCATGGGATTATTGTCAGGAAGTCTGATGTATGCAACAAAATATCTCCGAAAACTCACAACTTCATCTCAAATATCTTCAGCTGTGATAAGCTCCTGAAACATTGGTTGCTTGTGCACCTGAGCGTTCTCTCAATTGGCAATTCTTTTAGCTTAATAATGAAACTGAGCTGTTTTCAGGGATACAAATGTCAGGGTTAGAATTTGGGACTGGTCCTGCGGATGACGGACCGCTGTCACGTGTTCTCCACATACAGACCCGCTAATTGGAATTTTACTCTTATCGTCTCTTGTTCAGGAAATGAAAAACAAGGTGGAAAATAAATTGACAATTACAATGAATCTCATTTTAGATTTCATTTTCACCTTTGTAAGTGCTTCAGGGGCATTAATATTGTATTAATCAGCATTTATGTCCAACAAAGAAGAATGTTCTTATGTTTTTTCATCACAAACAAATTATTGATTAATCAGCGCTATAAATAACACGTTCTGATAAAATGACAAACTCCTCAAATTGTGTTCTTTTGATAGGAGGAGGAAATTAAATCTGTGTTCACGTCCGTTTTATGATACTTAGCCCTTGTTTGACGTGAATCAGGAATCACCAGTAACACGTTCTATAATAACCACCCATAATAAAACCACACAGGAAATTGTGCTGCAAAGATGGCCGGGAACATTGGTGGCTTAGCCCTATGAAACATTTTATTCTCTGACACTACAACTAGTCTCACTCGGGCTACAGGGGTAATGTTGAACCCATATAACTTTGGGAGAGCGATTGTGTTACGGAACAATGCGGGGGACAGGTAACTCACCTGTAGACTATGTGGTGATTGAGTTACGCTACAGTACAGTGGTCTGCAACTGTGATAACGATATTGGCACCAATATAGAGTATAAAGCAAAAATGCCCTATTGGCGTAAGAGCTTCTGTGCAAATGTGTTTTCACAGCTACATCTTGAGTCACATGCATATTAAGAGATTAGTAATCTTAAATCTAGCAACAAAGCTGCAACAATCATTGTCAGTATAGGAGAGAGGTTGGGCTGAAAGATTCTATGATATGGTGTTTACTAGAGCAGGTGATTCCTCACATCTTCATCCGCAAATAAAAAATGCAAATGTATCTCATCTGTGGGTACCTCTACATACAAAGTCTCAAGGGGCAGAATGGTGGCTCAGTGGTTAGCACTTCTGCCTCACAGCACTTGGGTCATGAGTTTGATTCTCAACCATGGCCTTATCTGTGAAGAGCTTGTATGTTCTCCCCGTGTTTGCGTGGGTTTCTTCCGGGTGCTCCGGTTTCCTCCCACACTCCAAAAACATACTAGTAGGTTAATTGGCTGCTATCAAATTGACCCTAGTCTGTGTGTGTTAAGAGATTTAGACTGTAAGCTCCAATGGGGCAGGGACTGATGTGAGTGAGTTCTCTGTACAGCGCTGCGGAATTAGTGGCGCTATATAAATAAATGACGATGATTGACTCCAAAACTTGCACCAGATTTATTTAGTTACAATTTAACTTAGTTATAAATTTAGTTATAAATGTATTTATTTAGTCTGTCTGCCATAGATCCATACCCCACAGAAAGATGATCAGTCTCTGGGCAGATAAATGGGACGACTGGACAGCCAGACTAGACTTTATCTCAAATCACCATCCTACGTTCCTGACAGGAGGAAGCAGCTTTGTCTCTCTGAATGTAGGAGACGGCGAGTTATTAGCGTTTCAACCAGTTCTGAAAGCAGCGTTAGAAGATGTATCGAACACTCCTATCTCTCACATATTCCTCAAAGTAAATTAGCCGAGGACACGTCAGTGCTGACATTTTAAAGCAATTGATTCTTTAACATTTTTTAAAGGGGAAAGTATCCAGTCACCTCTCCTGTTACACACATATATGTATATAACACACAATGTATATATAATGACAGTGATATAACCCTACTGTCAGCAGCTGTGACCGTACTCAGAGGTAACGTTCTAATAACCTCTGTATTTTACATTATGCCTTATACACAAATTTACAGATTTCCTTATATTTACATGTGTGCCTAGGGGACCAACAGTTGGGGGGGAGGGACACACTGAGTGACATAATGCCACCCATCCAGTGTTCTTAACACCCACACTCCAAGTGCTGGGCGCTGACATCACGGAAATACTACCGAAGTCATGTGACAGGACTGACATCACTGGTCGCCATATAAAAGGTTATTATACATATATATATATATATATATATATATATCTATATATATATATATATATATATATATATATATATATATATATATATATATATATATATATTCCAGTCACCTTATATTTCCAGGTTTATGTTGTGAAATGTTTATAATACACAAGTACTGGGAATCCCATCATCCCTAACTGAGGACAATGGGAGTCCCACGCAGACTGAGGAATCTCCTGTGTGATACAGTAAATGGGCTCTGTATAATGTCACGTCGTTCCCCATCTCCCAGATTCCCAGTCACACGTCTAGTAATGTAATGGGAGGGAGAGCTCCTGTTTGTCAGAGAGGATTGCGTGTGATCATTTGACCATCTCTGGGGCTTACATTCAGTCTATCATGACAGATGTCATATGGGATGGTGAAGAGTTATTACACTGATGTTATTTACTGTGAGGGTTTTACTATATGTGGACCCAGACTCTCCAGTCTTTATAACACTACAAGTCCCAGCATAACCTACCAGCTATAGACTGGCTATCATGGCAGGGAACGCAGGGAGTTGTAGTTTCACAATAACTGTAGAGGCGCAAGTAGTCCTGGCCTGGTGCAGGCCCAATAAAAGAACACAATTATGTTCCTTACCCCCCACCTGTGTATTATATTACAGAAGCCGTACATATCTCCAATACTTGTCTGCAGCATTATAAAGTTTCTTTACTTCTCTAACAGAATTGTCCGTCTTTCAATCTGATAATAAGGACAATGTGTGTTTGACCCAGGACCAGTCGCGGATAAATACATTATTATTTGAAATATACATGGCCTACATCATAGTAAATTAAGTCTTCTCTTCACTTTTCATTTATGTCCAGCTCTGCTCCGAAGAGCAGAACTGGACAGGGTTCCTGTGCGCAGGCCCAAAGATTTGGATCGGCGCATGCGCACAGGCATTGTAAGAAGGGATGAAGAAATCCAGACACGAGCGCATTACGAAGACGCCGTGCAAAGTACTTTTTTTTTTCCACAGGAACAGCAGTTTATCGTTGTTTTTTTCATAAATTTGAGAAATAGTTCAATCCTTATCAATAATCATCATCATCACCATTTATTTATATAGCGCCACTGATTCCACAGCACGGTACAGAGAACTTATTCACATCAGTCCCTGTCCCATTGGAGCAGGGACTAACAGACAGAGAGAGACTAGGGTCAATTTTGATAGCAGCCAATTAACCTACTAGTATATTTTTGGAGTGTGGGAGGAAACCGGAGCACCCGGAGGAAACCCACGCAAACACGGGGAGAACATACAAACTCCACACAGATAAGGCCATGGTCGGGAATTGAACTCATGACCTCAGTGCTGTGAGGCAGAAGTGCTAACCACTGAGCCACCGTGCTGCCCCAATGCTATAAGGATTGCAAACTATTTTTCATTTGATGCGGCTCTTGCTAGATGTGCCCCTAGGAGGGTCCTCTTCTCTCACATATCCTGAAACCCTTATGAATACACATTCAGTGATGTTACTTTTATGTAAATAACTTTCACATTACGTTTACAGGTCCTCTAAGTGTATAAACCCCCCCAAGATGTAACATAATTACATAAATGTGAAATATCATGTACTCCTTAACTGCACAATAACCACAAATAAGCCAAAATCAAACCCTACGCACGGCGGCTGCTCGGAAAGAACCCTGAATAATGAACATCTCTCCAGAAACAATTTCCTTCTTGAATCTGTAACGAAGCTTTATTTAATCACAATATCAGTCAGTTTACATATGCAGTGAGTATGTTTTGCCTTCATTTCACGAGTCACAAAACAGTAGTTATTGGGCTGTCATGATGTCAGGTGGAAGCTCACTTCATTTTCTATGTAAAAAACAAGCTGAATAAAAAGCATTTGTGTCTCTTTCAGTGGATAAAGATAATTATTATTGTACAACCAGAAGTGCGATCTGCCAGGCTGGGGACAGAGGGACAGACGTGTTCCGTGACTCAGATACACACCACACGTGGGGCTCATCCACATGGCGTCCAGCTAGTTACTGCCATTTACTGATGATATTACCTGTGGTTTAGCAGGTGGCATTTTCTTTCTTTTCAGTCTTTTTTTTTTTTTGTGCTATGGAAAACATTGTCTAGAGGATATTTATTAAACTGAATTGTCTGCATGAGAGGAGACAGGCTTTGTAGTGGGTAGATATATTCAGTGATTAAATTAGCGCATACAATGACCAGAAAAACGCATTAATCAAGTAACAGCGAGGAGGAAAAACAATTCTACGCTGTATACAGTGATAGACATGTAACAATCCCGTCCTTAGCGTCACAGCGGCTCAGGGCTCTATACTGTGCGCTTTGCGTTTTACGCATCCAATTAGAAGCGTCACATGACTTGTGTGTATTCAGGTGCAATAATTTTGGCTGGTCCGTTCTGTAACTAGCGCCTGAGCACCAGGATCTGTACCTGCAGTGGTCTATTTTGACCACATATACCACAGACATTGGACTAGAATTCAGATTTTGTGCCTGAGCTGCCAGATCTGATATCAGACTGGGGACTGCACCGCTCCCATGTGGAGGAAACCAGACAGGCCCGTAACTAGGGCTTTACGATAGGGGCGATCTCCCGGGGCGCAATGCTGAAGGGGGCACAGTTTATGAATAGTTTAGGTTACTGTGGTTAAAATTGAAGGTTGCAGGGGGGGTAGTTTTCCTCCTCGCCCCTGGACTATCATTCTAATTTACGGCTCTGAAACCTGGGCTAAGATTAGCCTATGCTCCCCCAGGTTAGTCAGCACCAACCGGAGATGAAATAACGGATCCACATTTGAGGCGTTTGGTGACAACGCATAATACATGAACAGCAACAAACACGACAACATACATTAACAGCAACATACACGACAACATACATCAACAGCAACATACACGACAACATACATGAACAGCACTACACGAGGGTTCCAGGGATTTAAATTAGTTTATTTCTGCATCCGGTGAGTGGGAGTCTGTACAGACACAAGACTGTGAAACTTTGTCCTGCTTTTATGGGTCTATTTATTAATCATTTTTTGCCTGTAAATTCCCTGAAAACAGCCGCAAAACTAAGTATATTGCAAATTTGTTATTGCTGCTCCGAAGAGCAGAGCTTCACTGCGCACGTGATCCCTCGCGGTCATACACCGCACTCTGCGAAAGTGGAGTGCAGGGAAGTTTGTATGATGCCCCAAGGTTTCACTACGGAGCACATGGCGCTGGTCATCGGGAACGAAGATGCAGTGATAAGGTTGGTGTTAGACTTCACAGAGACAGCAGTTTATCGTGACCGCTGCCACTGTAGAACTTTTTTGATAAATATGAAAGATATTTCAAACCTTATCTATGCGATAAGGACTAAAAACTATCTTTTATCAGATGCGTTGGTTCATAACTATCCCACTTAATATGATAATGATCAGTGACTGGTTGGAAAACGGGACAAGACTGCCCAGCCATACTTTCCTGTACAGCCGTTACAGAATGCAGGTCTAAGGTAACAGACACTCGGTACATGAACCAATATTCAAACATTTTGCTGCACAAAATTCCTTCCTTGTAGATACATCGGAAAACAGTTTATTCACAGCATAGTATATATTCTAGCTGTCATACTAGCCTGGTTGAACTATTTTCCCCAAAGCTCCTTATCCCAAAAATAGAGGCAGGGGTGCATAATGATCTTAGCACCCCTATAATAATTTCAGTATATAGAAGGAAGAGGGATAAATATTAATATGACATTTCCTGCTTGTTCCTATTCACAATGATCACCGACTATAAACCAGCTACAACATATATCTCATCATTGGGGAAAGCTGAATAAATCTGATACAATGTAACTGTATTTCTAGCAGTGGAGAGTTCCCCGGGGGCACGATGTAGGTTAGACGGGGACTGCACGGTGTCTTGGGTACATAGAATAGATAGCTCTATGCCGTAGTGTGATAAATGGATCGCCTGCTACATTCTAGCAGATTATATTTCCTATTAGGTGAAAGCAATGCTCATCACTTACTCTGCAATCTGCCCCTTATTCACACCCCCCACCAGACAGCCGGCAGAAAGACAGAATATAAAACGGGTGACATACAGAACTGCCGGGTAAAGGGAGATTAATAAAGGTTTGGCAGAGCCGCAATTAACGCCCTACATGTCAAACGCTTTCTTATTTCTACAAACGGTAATAGGAAATTAACCACACACATATATTATTCTGTGGCCTGGAGACAAAGGTAATTGTCACTTATAAAATCAGGTTAACCCCTCCATTACTGTGGGTGGTTTATACGTTTGTGATCAGACCACATTTCCCTGTTTATCAAATTTATTTCTGCTATGTATAATCTACAAAATGTGTTGGGTTTTTTTTTTGGTTGGGGGGGGGGGGGGAGAATAACAAACGTGTATATTATGTGTGACAGAGACAGAGACCATAGAAACAAGTTGTTTTTCCTCCTCATTTTTATTTTTTTTAAACAAGGGGCTTAGATCTCCCCTATGACCAGCACCGATAGATTCAGTGTAACCTGACAGCAGCTACCATATAAGTCCCTGATATCACACACTGTAACTACCATTACTGACAGACAGGGGGCGATCTGAGAATTTCTCACTTGTAGTTGTGTGGGCTTCCCTACACTGGGGGAAGTCCCCGATGATGTCAGTATTGTGACTGGACGGGATTTCCTGTGAGGAAATCCACACTTCTCTACTGAGCTACCCATAGCAAAACGATCTTAAGATCTGTGTCCCTTTAAGAGAAATGACTTTATATAGAGAGCTACCTGCAATGTCAGACACCTTAAAGTGCACCTGTCATCTACATACAATGGAGGCAGCCAGTTTGTGAGCTGAACCAATGAGAATGATCCACAATGAAGCAGTGATATCACTGATGAAGCGTGATGTCAGAATGTACGTCAGCGCCCTCTATCTGTGAGGAGCAGTATAGACGTTAACGACAGCATGAAATTGCAGGAGTGCGGAAAAAGTGATTTACTTGTGTTGCCGGTTCCAAAATATTTTATAAAACTATCACACTGACTTCATTAGTTACTGCTAATATTTTCCATGTTCAGTAGGATCTGAGGCTTGGTCAGACCAGACCATACTAGGTACAG
Organism: Mixophyes fleayi; assembly: GCF_038048845.1. Lineage (NCBI taxonomy): Eukaryota > Metazoa > Chordata > Amphibia > Anura > Limnodynastidae > Mixophyes > Mixophyes fleayi. The sequence goes on from NC_134409.1 coordinate 3,948,518, forward strand.
ATTCCAGACACCAAATGCAAAAAGCGGAGATGTGAGAATGTTCCAATGTTTGATGGTACAAAAGACTTAGGGGTAGATTTCAAAAGCCTCCAAGAAGAAAAGTGTAGGTGACCAACCAATCAGATTCTAGTTCTCATTTTCTACAATGTACTACATAAAGGATAGCTAGAATGTGATTGGTCGCTATGGGCAACATCTCCACTTTTCCTTTTAGGAAGCTTTAGTAAATCTACCCCTTACAGTATTCTGCAGAGCACCAGAGACACTGTATAGGACAATTATATGTTTTAGAAATTAACCACAGCTTATATTAGTAATAAATATTGTCATATCATGTAGTTTTCACCTTTCTTGTGATACACTGTCTCTTACTGCAATAGTTCCCAGCTTGGGATAATGACATTTGCCACATCTTACGTTTATACCTTTCCTAGAGGTGCTGGGAAAATGACGTGAGCAGTCGGTGGGAACCGTCTCTCCATGTGGAATTGTGCTTGATGGATATCAGAGCCAGGGGATAGGGATGCATTCCCTATTCTCCTAGGCACTCAGAGCCTGAACCAAGCAAAAAGAATGTAGGCTATCAATTCACAAGGATCTAGAGGCACCGGTGAGGTATGAGGCACAAAGTGATGTCCCATACTCCTTGTAATATCCTGAATATTGGATCAGCCACTGAATAGCTCCATGTGTAGTTGATGGGTAAAGGGAGTCGTGCAACTGCAACCAGAGAACTGTCCCTCTCCGGTGCCCCCCCCCCTCCCCTCCCCGGGAGTTATCTATCTCCAATCCAAAATGTGCAACTTCCCAAAACAAGAGCAGTAAATAAACAGCACCTGATGGGAAGATGGGAGGCAGAGAGACCTGACAGCAATGTGAATACAAAGACACCGTCTCCGGCATTAATTAGGCTCTGAGCGCCGGCAGCTGTACAATTACATACACCACACCAAACACTTCATTATTTATTCAAATCAATAGAGTCCTAACGATGTAAATACAGCAACGTGAGCAGCCAGATCTCTCACAGAGGAAGGTATGCGGGTGTATGTCCACACCTGGGCACCTTTATACCCTCACGATGCCAATGCAGCCTGTACCCAGCGGGACCAACAGAGCACTCCTGTAATCTCATGTTACATTACAGTGTTATATGTGTAGTTATAAGTCAAGCCAGCACGTTTATTTACATCTAAGAGCTGGCATTCACAGACCACTTCATAGCAGCCTCATCAATCGGGTTCCTGAGCGAATGTCAATGCACGATGTCAATACAAACACTGTGCGTTATATCAGTCACTGAAGGTTATTGCCGTAAACAAATGCACACAAAGTAATCTGTGTAAATCAAACTGCGGCCTTAAATCTGCAGCAATCCAATGAGGCGTCAGCAGCAGGAGAGAGGAGATGTGAGGGAAGATGGACGGCTCTGGGTCTGCTTCAACGGGGCCTCTCTGCAGCCATCGCTGGAGAGGGGAGGGGAGCAGGTGCTGGGAGTGAACGGTTACCCTGATGGAATTAGCACAGACGTGTATGTGCATCCTGATGGACGCTCGGGAGGTTGGACCACAGAACGGATGTAGGGGAATGGAGGACCAGGGACCGGTTTCCCTCTGACCATCTCTGATTATCTGCCCAGGAGAGGAGAGACAGCCGTGCCCAGTGTTTGCCTGGACTGATTACCTCTCAGAGACGGAGCTTGGCCTCTAATCGGGCAGGGAGACATCTTGTGACGTCCACCACAGACCAGAACCTCCGCCGTACTCCCAGGAAACTTCTCGTTTCCCATCTGATAATTCGGAGCGTGCCCAGCCCTCCGCCAGCAGACATCCAGGCTGTCGTTCCCAAATAAGGGACTCTCGGCCTGGTTTAGACCGCAGCTTATATCGCTGAATCTCAGACTGATTTGGAGTTTTGTAGCCTTATAGA